>NC_056744.1:1772872946-1772975446 GCF_019279795.1 Protopterus annectens | reverse complement strand
ACAAGGTTTTCATTTAGTAGCTATTTGTAGTGAAATCATCACGACTTCTGTCTTCCTCCAGTGCATATTATTCAGAGGTGTACAGTGCAGGGTGGTCATTACAACCCTGGGCTGTGTCCACTAGTCACCCTAGGGAATGTATGTATGTATTTATGTATGTATGTATGGATGTATGTATGTATGTATTTATATATGGATGTGGCTCTAGCGAATTTGATTGATGAATCAGACTGTCAAAACCCATAGCGTCTAGACCATATGGTCGAAAATGTAGTCAATCAACTAAAAGAAGCCAAACAACATCTGCAAACATAAGCAATATTTTTGCAGGGGGCAGGCTCTAATGCAACCCCACATAGACAGCTGTGCCCTCACACCCCTTGTTAATTATTTATACCAAGTCTAAGATTGCACTGCAGTGAGGAAAAGGGCAATTTACCCAGATCCCCACTCTACTGTGATCTCAGTCAGTATGGTTTGACAAACTAAATTTTCAATGATATGGGCTTTGACAATCTGATTATGAAGGGAAACCAAATATGTATGTATGTATGTACGTATGTATGTATGTATGTATGTATTTATTTAGTTTTCCTAGAACAGTATACTAGTCAATATTGATCTTTTATAGATACAGCCCAATTCATAATTTTTATACAATGAGACAATGTACAAGAAAAAAAAGGGCAATTTTAAAATAATAGAGCCATGTATATTTTGGGGGAGATGGTGGGAGTCTTAAGAGGGGTGGATGTAAACATCTTTTAGTAGGTGTTCTGTTGTGGGGTGGCCCTATTATAAAGTGGATTTTGATGGGTGCCTCTTATGAAGGGAATGTTTTTAGTGGGTCTGTGTTGGTTGATCGGTGTGAGCCCCTTGCCAGCATATTGTCCAAGCTTTCATCTAATGTATATCTTTGTTGTTTATACTTTCTCCTAGCATAGCACTGCTCTTTCTTCCTGCAGCCATGTTATGTGGGCTGATGCATGTCAAATGACATTACAGGGTCTCCACAGTAACTGCTGTTTTCTTTGTCAGTTCAACACAGTTGTGTTTATGACCATGGTATATGTTTGTTGCATTCTGTAGCTCTTGATAGAATGCCCCTCAGCATGTCCCTTGACAAGGTCCTGAGGGCTACTATTCAACACACTAACTGTGATGTCTACCATTCACCAGTATATGTATCTCTATAGCCACCACACTGCCATGGTCATTTCAGGAAAAGGCAATGATGACAACATGCACCAGCCTGCACATACTACAATAAATGTCTGGTAATGCTTCTGGCCAGAATTAAGTTAGGTACCCTACTAGTAGTCCTTCTGATGAGATGTTAAACTCACATCCCATTTCTTTACGTTGGTAGTCATTCAGCTGGATGTCAAAGATCCAATTACCTTAATCGAAAAGAGTAGGAGAGGGACTTTATTTATATAACACAAATATTTTTTTTAAATGTATAATACCGTAAGCATTACTTCCTAACAAAACTCATTACATTTTTAAATAATACCTTTCACCAATCAGTTCACCCCCTCCTTAGCCCCGTAGCCCATCGCCATTTTGTATCTTGTTAATAGTAATTTGTCCATGCCATAGTTGATTATATAACAATTCATGACTCCTCATACTCCATACTATCCAAATAGCATTGGTTATCAATTTATTCAGAAAGTCAACATTCTTTTTCTTGATACTATTCATTAAAAAAGAACACAATCATGCCCATAACCATTTTTGTAAATACATTGCACTTAAATGTATCTTCACATCAACTCCATACAACTTATGTTCTATTACATTTAAAAAGAAATGTTTCACAGTTTGCTCAACATTGCAAATATTACTCACTTTATCACTTAACTGCTTATGCTTCATAACTGCTTCATAGTATCCTCCGACCCATTACTGATGGATTTGCTGCACATCAGCAAGTCATATGGCATCAGAAACTAGGGATCTAAACATCTTCTGCAACATCTATAGTATGGTTTGGAGGGACAGGCATATTTCACAGAGGATGCCACTGCTGTGGTAGAGACTCCCCATCCACATAAAACAAAGTTCATTCTTGTCCATTTTCAAGCACAATTTAAATCTACGTATGGGAAACAGAAAATTTAGCCCAGACCCCTGTACTACTAACGGACAGAGGAAGCTCCTAAACAATTTATCCCATGCATGGGTCCCCTCAAATTATCTATGGTATGACCACAATTATTCTTATTAGGGGTAATATATAATTATCGACTACAGAAAGGGTAAGGCCAATCTATAACCAAATGGGATAAGTTATTTTGCACACAAAAAGGGAAATTGTCTAGGCTTAAAATGACCCACAAAGGCAGCTAGCCTAGTACTTACTTATGAACCTATAACACTTGGTATATGCACTATTTCACCATCCTTCCTACCAAGACACACTGACACCTACCATGCCCCATTCTATATTTTTCATCAATACTTTTCTTAACTTCAAAAACTTATAGGATCATAGGAGGTTACTAGGCTATTCACCCTAGGGCCTTTACAAGCCTAGCCATGTTATACCCTTGTTCATTTATAGACCAAGATTTATAGTCTATATTTACATGCAAATCTATTATCAGCTGCTCTGTCCAAGAGGGACATAGGTGAAACCAAAACCCTGGGGTAAATTTATGGTTTCCCATCCAACTGTCCAAGTTATGCTTAAATAGGGTCACTGAGGAGTTCTGTTTTACATGAGTTGGGACTTTGTTCCAGAGGAGTGCCAACCTCTGGAAAAAAAATCTCTCTCTCCAACATGTCCTGTTAATGTCACAGGCTAGGTTAAGGTCCCTACAGCCTGTGAATCTTGGCCCATTAGATTTGTGGCTGTGCAGTATTTCCATTAAGGCAGGGTCTGAGATTGCTCTGTAGGCCAGACAGAAGGTGCTTCTAAGCAGTCTATACGAAACAGAGTATAGTGACAGGGTCTTCAGTCTGTCCATGTAGGTCATGTGTTGAAGGCCCTGAATTTTTTTGGTGAGAAACCTCTGAGGTCTTTCCAGCTACTCCAAATGTCTGGTGAGGTACATACAACAAGAAGCATTGTACTCTATTATTGCTCTGATGAGGGACGAGTACAGGGGAGTTATAACCTCCTTAGCTTCGGATGCTATACCCTTACTTATGAGCAGTAGAAAGTAGAAGGCCTTCTTTACCACTGTGTAATCATGATGATCAAAGTTAAGGTTGCTATCCACCTGCATTCCAAAATCTCTCACCATTGGGTTTGAACTTAGGGGGGTATTATTAATTTTGTAATTTGCTGGGACTTCTCCTATGCCAAAGGGGATGGTAATGCATTTTTTTTGTTTTTTGTTTTGTGTTAAGTTTAAGTCTGTAGCTTTGGCACATATCATTTGTCTGTGTAAGCACATTTTGTAGTATGTTGACATCGTTGGGGGATTCAATGATTGCACCCAGTTTGCAGTCATCAGTGAACTTGGTTCATAGGTAGGTACTAGGCTATCGGCCCAATGGCCTACGTAAGCCTAGCCAGCAAGGTTCCAAGGCTTACGCCACCCAAGAAAGTTATTTTCCTGTGCCACTGTTGAGCAGAGACACAGAAGTGATCCCTGGGGTGTATTTCCTATTTCCCATCCACTCATCAAGATTTTTCTTGAAGAGTGCTAATGAAGAACTTTGCTTGACATAGATGGGTAGCTTGTCCCAGAGTATAGGAAGTCTCTGAGACAGGAATCTATCCCTCCAGCATGTCCTGTTAGCCACATGCCATCAATTTTTACCTGGACATCTGAGAAATAGATTCCCAACAGTAGGGAGCCTAGCATAGATCCTTGTAGAACACTACTGGTAACAGGGCTACTCGTAGAAGTGGAATCCCCAGCTTTGACTGTATGCATTCTGTCGCTGAGCCAATTGGCTACCCATCTAATAATGTATGGGTTAATCCCCAGCTGGGTGAGTTTCTCAATGATGCCTGAATGGGGGATTGTGTCAAAGGCCTTGGCTAAGTCAAGATAGGCAGTATGTAGTGTTTTGCTTTCATCCAGGGCTTTGGTGACATTCTTGAAAAAGTCCACTAGGTTTGACAGACATTATCTGCCCTTAACAAAGCCAAACTGGGTCAAGTCAAGAGTCTGAAGATCTCCTATATCCTTGGTGATATAGTCTATGATGGTTCTCTCCATGGCCTTACATATAAGGATGGTTAGACTCATGTGTCTATAGTTCCCAGGGTGAGTTGAGTTACCTCCTTTGTGCAAGGGGATTATGGTTGCTATTTTTTACTTTTCTGGGACAAAGCCAGTACTTAGAGTGTGGTTGAAAAGAGTGCCCAGTGGTTCTACTAACTGCTGTTTTAGACAATTTAGTAAGTAGCCTGGGATGTTATCCAGTCTCACTGACTGTGTGTTTTTGGCCTTGGAGAGTGCAGTTATGACCAGAAATTTGAAGATACTAGGTACAGAACTGGTGACAGGTATGCTTTGAGGTATGATTAGTGAGGACGGGAGGGGTGACGTTTTTGCCAAACCTGTCTGACAGCAGGTTGGCGATGTCCTCATGTTTAGTATGAGTGGTACTGTCCACTACTAATTTGGCACAAAGCTGGGCCTTCCCTTTTAGATTTTGGAAGTAGCTAAAGACTGCCTTGTGATTATTCTTAGCTAGTGCTAATTTAGTTTTGTAATTAGCTTTAGTGGACTTTACAAGATGTCTAATTTGCTTGTTCAAGCTGTGGAAGGTGTTCTTCCTCTGCTGAGACTATTCCCTCTTGGTCTTTGATAGCAGTTTCTTTCTCTTGTTGTATAACCTATTTATGCTAGATGTCCACCAGGGTGGCTTGTTTTTTTCATGAGGACCTTGTTCTGATCCGTTCAGGTACGGCTGAGTCTATACATTTGTATAGGTGTTTATACAGGGTATTTGTGTACACCTCAGTATAGGAGTCATTGCTGACAGTGGTGGCAGGGGGTTTGAAAATATTTATACCATTGCTTAGGAGGCTATAGTTTGCTTTGGAGAAATTTTTCAACCATTTTGGTATGGGGGGGGGGGGTGCGATCATTACTTTCAATGAGACTGATTTATGATCGGACTTTATCAGGGAGGGTCCCACACATGGAGTGGTGCAGTGAGCCCCCATGTTGGTGAGTACTAGATCAAGGACATTACGGCCCCTTGTGGGGAATGCAGACTATCTGTTCCAGACTATTTGTGTTAACAAAGTCCAGGAACCTTAGGGCAAGCTTGTTTATGCTCATATATGTTTCCCAGTCGATGGAAGGATAGTTAAAGTCACCCATGATCAGGGTGTTTGGCTGTATTGTGAGTGACTCAAGTAGGTCCAGGTCGGTTCAGGTGGATTTCTTGGTTCATGGTGGTGGACCATTAGCTAACAATGATGTGAGGGGGGGGGGTCTTTCCTACAGTTAGTTGGACTTGAAGTAACTCAAGGGAGTCATACTGTTTAATCAGACTTGAGGTGTATTTATCTTTAATGAAGATAGATACACCTCCTACTTTGATTCTTTCACATTCATTTTATGGTCTGAATGTGTGGAAGGCACCGTAGCCTTGCATGGCCAGAGTACTCTCTGCGATCTTGATCCATATCTCTTGTGACTGCACAGACATCGGCATCTTCCAAAGTAAGGAGTGCTTTCAGTGAATGCAGTTTCTGATTTAGACTCCTAGCATTAAGCAGCATAACCTTGAGTTTGTTTCTAGGGGATATTTTTACACAGGGAATTTTGTTCTTACGATAGTGCCTAAAAAAAGGCACTATTGAGGAGGCAAGTACCTTTGTCAGTAACCAAAAGCCAAGAGGTGACAGGTGAAGACTATCTTTTGTAAAGCAGAGTGGTCTGTCTACCATATCATCCCAGGCGGATAGATACTAATCCTCCTGGACTGACAACAGCAGCTAAACCAATTATGGAAGTCAGTCATTTTTGGTTTGTATTGAGGCATCATCCTGGGTGAAGATAGAATGCTGTTTAGGGCCGGGGGCACACCTGCCTGGGACATATAATGTGAAAGCTCAGTCATGTCTCTCTTCATGAATTCCAGAGTAGTACATCTCAAGTCAGTCACTCCAACGTGGACTATGACAGCCATAACAATAGTTGGTGTTGAGAGACTTGAGTGAGAGTGATTTGGTGGATCCTGGCACCTAAGAGGCAGCTGACCGTGACCTTCTTGTCCAGTCTGGTGAGGAGAACATTACATTTTTCAGAAAAATACTTTCTTAAATCATCTTCAGACATTTCAGCAGTCCTAAACTGCCCTTTCAGTTTTCTTTTTAACACATTTGTATCTTTAACCATAAAATGATTCTGTGTTGCACAAAATTATTTTGCATTAAATGGAGACAAAACATTTTCAGGAAATGAAAAAGTTTCATAAGTTCTCTCATAAAAAGGGTTCTGTAAGGAAAAGCCTACTTCCAAAATCTTGACGGTAACAATGATGAAAAAAATGCCTGAAAGTTAACAGGGACAAAAAAATAATTTGTATCTGTTTTGAAGGGGGGTACAAGCTCCCCTGCTCCCCAGAACTAATATATACTGACTCCATGGTTGCACCAACTCAAAAAAGGGAAAAAATCTCCCTAAACAATTGAATCATTGCTGGTCCACAATTAGAAATCGCATGGGCAATGATTTCCTAAGGGAAAAAGCATTCGGCATTATACCATTTGTCTTTTTCTTTTCTGAGATCTACTGAAGCTTAAGCAATTTCACCTTGAGCATATTTAGGGAAGCCCATAACAAGTGTCTGATCCAGTATGAGTAAATGCTCTTATGTCTTTCTGCAAAAAAAAAAAAAAAAAAAAAAAAAAAAGCAGAACCACAATCTTATTCCACACAAAGTATCTGTCTATTACTTAATTTTTTTATTCAATTCATATATCAGGCCTTTTTCTATTGTTTATAACCCTATCAGTTATTTTTTGAGAATAACATGTTTTGCAGCAACTGCTGCATACACTTTAGAACCAGGTTAAACAGTTACACTTTGTCCCTTGTCCATATCTTTATTTTGCTCTGTTTCTGCGATCACATTGTACCTTTTGCTTACACAGTTTGCATATCACTTTCTGACTGCAATGTTTCATCACCTGCAAAACAACTTTGCATTACGCGTGACCATGCAATTGCTGCCTCATCCACTTCATCAATCATTTTACATATCATCTCAGCATCCAGACTGTCTAAATGTCAGTGACTATGGTGTGCAGCATAGACATAATATTCTCAGCACTGCTTCCACACTCTCCATTATATAACACCTGCTCACTCTCAGGTTTCTCCTCTCTCTCCACAATCCTCTCTTCTGGCTATGTCAACCAGAAAAGAGTAGAGGAAATTACCCAGTTTCCTGTATAAATTTCCTATAGTAGTATATATTACTTACTTACACTAGTAGTATAAATTCCATCTTGGCTTTCCCCTGAAAAGAGGCTTCTAGCCTACTGGAACAAACGCTGTCAACAAAGAGTAAATAATAAAAAAGAAGGATTGTATGTACCGACTCAGTACTAGAACATTACTTAGCAAGGTAAGTGGTTATATATGACACAATTAACTTTAATATCATTTTTGTCTCCTCTTCCTCACCCTCTAACTCTCCCTCTAACCAAACAAGAAAAGGCATATGCACTCAGAAAAAAATTGTAACTAACAGTAGAGCATACTAAGCAAAATATTCAGACACCCCAATAAACTACAAAATGCAAGTTCAGAGATAAAAAATAAGCAAACAAGCTAAATCAACCTTGTGGTGATAAAAAAAAGTCTGCTTAATTTTTAGCTCTGAATTTGGAGTTTATTTTGGTGCCCGAATACTTGTGTTTGGTGTGCTCTCCCTTTCTTTGTCCCTATCTTTCACTTTATTATTTTGTTTGGTGCGTCTTGCTTTAATTCTGTTAATGTTAACATTTTCTGTAGCATATGCCACACGTGCCAGTAGGATGTTACAAGTTCCCACCATGCCATGAGTACCAGTGTACTCTTACTGGCACTCCACGCTGTTGAAGGCCTACTTCCCCATCATGTAGGGTAGGATAAGGGGACAGTCTTGTGGCAATACCTATGGTCTCTGATGACCACTCATCAGAGGGAGTGTTATTTTTCCCTTCAGTGATAAAAAATAAGTTGTACCTGACAAAATAGCAGTTCACAATAAACTGGGATTATAAATACTTGCAAGGATATATCTGGCATTACTGCCTACTTCCTTACCTCCTCAAAAAATATATACTTCTGTCTATCCCTTTAGCACAAATGACCACAGTCATATTTCAAGTAGCTGCTGTAAACATATATACATTATGCCTCCCTTCCCTATCCCCAAAAGGCAACTACTTTCTTTGTACTACTCTGATGTCAAACTGAGATGAAACTGAAATAACAAATAGAAGACAGCTATGTATTTCAATCTGTTGAAATTAAACAGATATAAACAGCATACCCCCAGAGGATAGCCATTAATATATGTTTGATTGGGAGGAATGTGAAAAAAATTGATAACAGTTATGTATTCCTAGTTGTGGCTCTTTAACAGCACCCTGTTCCTAGATAAAAGCTATGGTATTAGTGACTTTCTCAGCACACCGCTGATGTTTGTGAGAAAACCTAAAGAAATTATGACCAATTGTCCACAGCTACCACACAAGTTATAGTGACATTCTTTGGATACTTCAGAGGTTTGATTGCAAGGAGAATTAAAGAAGTTACAACCACGCAATACCCAATGCCCCACACAAGCTATAGTGACATTCTGTGCACACCTCAGAGAAGGACTGGCTTTAGACTAGATGAGGTTCTGGTCAGAGGCCACTACTAAGCCTGTGTCAAAGTTTACTCATACAATCTGTGGTGTGGAAGCCAGTAGGCCTCCAGAACTCTGAGTTTATGATTATTATGTGAATGCAATTTGTGTCTTATTTTGAAAAGCAATGACCTGCTTACTATTTTTACTGCTACCCTAAGAGTTATGTATGTGCCCAGCAATACTGCGTGTGTATATCCACAGATAAATATTTGTGGTATTTTTTTAAAACAGACACACACACATTCTCTGACACTGCCCCGAAAGTCAGGTGTATCACAAGATTCACTGATGTCACACACACACACACACACACACACACACACACACACACACACACACACACACACACACACACACACACACATACATTGACACTGCCCCTTCAAAGGCAATTGTATCACAAGATTCAAAGACATGGCAAACTGAAGGAAAGACAGTTCACTTATGATGTGTCTTTGGGGTGCTGGAGGAAACCGGAACAGGTAGATAAAAATAAAGAGATACAAAGAGGCATGCAGAATCCACAAAGAAGAAGCTAAAGCCAAGAACTCAGCCAGAGATATGAACCGTGAGATAAAACCACTCACTTGGATCTTTCAGTTTGTCTAATATTTTGTTTATAATTTCAAGCAAATCTTGTTATAAAACATTTGTATGGACTATACTTACAGAAATGCTTAACATTGCCTGAAGTGTGATTTAACATTATGGCAACTAAATGCATTTTTGGGCAAAATTGCACAGTTTTAGTTGGTTAGTAGGAGGGGGTATCGCTTGGGTATGAGTAATCCAGCATTTACAAGCTTCCTCTTTCTAATAGGGACACAGGTGGCAGACCAGGAGTAGATTTATGATTCCCCATCCAGTAATCCTAGCTGCACCTGGATCTATGTTTCACATGGTCTGTTACAGAGAAGGTGAAGTCTCTGAGGCTCCTACCTGTCCCTCCAACATTTCTTACTTATGTTGAAGATGAGGTGTAGCTCTCTAGATTGGTTATTTCTGGCGCCATTTGTTTTACAGAAGTGCAACAGATCCATAAGATCAGAGGATGCTTTGAAGGTCAGGCATAGATAACTTCTCACCAGTATGTAGGAGACAGAGTAGAAGGAAAAGGCTTTTATGGGGTCCATGTAGGACATGTTGTCTACACCATGTATCTATTCCTTTTGTGAGGAACCTCTGAGAATATTCCAGTTATTGCATATGCCTGGTCAGGTACATATGAAAGGGGACATTGTATTCAATGATTGGTCTTTTAAGGGCCAAGTACAATGGAACAATGACATCTTTGGACCTAAATGCCATACCCATATGTATAAGCTGCATAATGTAGTATGATTTTCTTACTACAGTAGAAACATGATGGTCAAAGGCCAAGTGACTGTCTACACACATTCCCAAATCCCTGAACATGTGGTTGATTCTTAGGGTTGTATTATTAATGCAGTAATTTGCATGAGTGTTTTTCTTTCCAAAAGATACTATTATGCATTTTTTTAGCATTGAGTTTTAGACTGTGATTTTTGTACCAGTTACTAGTCTGTGTCAGGCCATCTTGAAAGATGTTTATGTGTTTTGGGATTATAGGTTCATAACTAATTACTAGACTAGATGTCTTAATGGGCCATTGTACACCTAGCGAATTTTCCTCCCATATGTGAAAATCAAACACTGTACCTTGTGTATGTGAGTCAAATGTTTTAACCATTATACCAACACCCAGCCATTAGCTCTATATATTCTTTTTCATCCATTTCCTTTCTTTTTTTTCTTTTCCACTTGTCCATTTAAATTTGCTTTTTCTGCTTTTATCCTTTACCAATACAATTCTTCCCTTTTCTTTTACTATCTCCCAATTTATGTCTTCTTCCTCACTTACTCCAGAACGTTCTTCTATGTACTGTTTATTATTCTTGTCATCTTATTTGTCTTCTATTTCTACTACTTCTAAAATTTCTTCTTTGTTCATTTTTTTCTTTTTTCTTTTTCCTTACTCTTATTTTCATTTTTACAATCCACCCATAAATGCCCAATTTTGTTACATTTAAAACATTTCAATTCGTATTTTTTGTGTATGTGAGTCAAACATCTTAACCATTATACCAACACCTAGCCATTAGCTGTATATATTCTTTTTTATCCATCCCTTTCTTTTTTTTCTTTTCCACTGGTCCATTTAAAGTATATTTTCTGCTTTTACCAGTATGATTCTATCTTTTTCTTTTACCATCTCCCAATTTAAGTTTTCTTCATCACTTATTTCAGAACCTTCTTCTGTGTCCTGTTTATTATTTTTTTATCTTGTCTTCCATTTCTACTACTCTAAAATTTCTTCTCTTTGTTCATTTTCTTGTCTTTCTTTTTTCATTTTCCTTTGTGAAGACAGGTAAAGGCTGCCACCCTAGCTAGATAGAATTTTGTAGATAATTATGTCATTTGCAAATATTAATGTAAGCCACATGCTTGTTCTCTTTGCTAAATGTTGAACTTCAAAAATGTAACCACATTGCACTCTGCTGGAGGAAAGCAGATAAGTGAAGCATGGTATAATTCTTTGATCTAAAACTCAGAGCTGAGATGTCTAGAGGGAGGCATTCTGCCTACTGTTTAGAGGCCAGACTTAATGGCTAGAATTTACATGTATAATTTCTTTTATTGCTCTAGTTTCCTGACCAGCTGCAAGATCAAAAGGGCTATTAACCTCTGAGTTTCTGTTAGCCTGGGAACCAGAAGAAAATGATGTAATCTGAAATGAATCAGTGGTACTGTGTTATCAATTTAAAGACAGAAATAATGAGAGCATTTTAGCATTTGTCTTGAGAACATCCAACTCACCAGCTCTGCCTGTGTTCTATATCTTAGTTAGTCAGTGAGAGCAGGCAACATGTCAGCAGACGAGTATGGAAAGCTGACAAGGAGCCAGCTGGCTGAGAGGTGCCAGGCTAGGGGACTGGTGCACGGAAACCTGTCTAAGGCAGACATGATTGCAGGTTTGTTCACAGCTGCATCAGAAAAAAGCAACCAAGAGGACGATTAGACTGGCCGTGGAGATGTACCACATTCAGAGAATGGACAGCTCAACCTTTCTACACAGGACTTAAAAATCCATCTGGAGTTAAAGAAACTTGAGTTGGAGGCCAGGCATTTGGAAATAGAAGCGGCTGAGAGACTGAAGCATCTAGATAGTGAGGACAATGAGAAACTGCAACATTTTCAAGCTGAGGAGAATGCAAAACTGCTACTCCTAGAAGCTGAGGAAAAGGAAAGGCAGAAGCAGTATGAAAAGAAGATGCTGACTCTTCGCCAGAGTCATGGAGGTAATGGGGAAGGGAGTAAGTGGACCCCAAAAGCACAAAAGGTCAGTAAATTTCTTCCGCAGTTTACAGAGGGGGATAATTATGATAGTTTTATTCATATGTTTGAGAGGGTATGTAAACAGTATGATGCTGACTAAAGTCTCTGGGTACAGCACCTGACCCCCTTACTCCATGGTAAGTCTGTAACTGTGTTGTCTAAACTTGCTGATCACAAATATTTTGATTATACTCTTGTTCAGAATTGCTTGTTAGAATTTTTTAAGCTAACACCTGAAACATTGAAATGTTTCGTGAGCAGAGACGCAAGGCAGATGAAAGTGTGTGTGAATATGTTGCTGAACTGAGCACTTATTTTCATAGGTGGGTAAGTGGATGTCAGATCACCACTTCTGAAGGGCTGTTGGACCTTTTGGTGCAGGAACAAGCCCTTAGCACTTTGCCTGAAGACATCTGGATCTGGTTAGCTGATAGACAATGTGCTACTTCAGAGGAGTTGGGGAAGAAGGGAAACCTCTATCTAGAAAGCAGGGCATCCCTGCACAGGAAAGGGACCCCAGTACTGCTCATGGGTCTAAAAGAACCCATGGTGGGCAGCCCAGACTGCCCCAACAGAATCTGTCAGTAGCAGGGGAAGCCACTAGTCCAGGTACACATCCAGTACCTAGGGTTAAATGTTCTGAATGCAACCACTGGGGCCATGTGGCATAAGATGTCCATGGAGGCAAGGTGGGGAACAAAAGGTGAGGGAGCCAGTAAGTGAGATAGACAAAATGCCAATAGTAGGTTGTCTTGATACAAGAGGGGTACTGAACTACCATCCTGCAGATGCCCTGATAGGGAAGGATTGTTATGAGGCAGTACTATGTGTTAATGCAGTTACATGCAGTCAAGCTTTGAGACAAACATGTGGGTCTGGTAGCCTGGGGGAGACCCAGACAGAACACATACTTGCAGCCAGGACTGGTGAGGTGGTTACTTCAGGGAGGAAGCTACACTGTAGCAGTGAGACTGAAGGTGAGCCACAGCTGCTTGTGGGTACTGGTGTTCCCTTGGACAGAGTGATTGCAAAGGTAGAGGTGAGTAGTAGTACCCAGGCTGACAGTGAGGCACCACTGTCAGAGGATGCCAGACTTTCTGTGGAAGGGGAGCTGGAAAGTGTTACAAAGAGAGTGTTGAGACAGGGTCAGCTCTCAGACCCTACATTGCAAGGCCTGAAGCAGGTAGCTAGTGAGGCACCTAATTCTCAAGGGAAAGGGGGATTCTGTATACTGGGACACTGCCACCAATTAATATGTGAAGCCCGTGCACTGGCCCAGCAATCAAGGAGCCTCAATCCTCACCAATAACACCAGTGAGGGGCGTCCATATAAGAAAAGGATAATAAACAGACACACAGTAAAGTACAATTTCCCTTAAGAGCACACAGAAATCACAGTCAGTATGGGGCTGGTTTCTCCCTTTCTCTCCAGGTCCCCAATAAGACTCCCCACTGGCACAGCTATAGGGTCCAGATCTCAGCCTAGTGGGCAAGCTACAACCTCCAGCACCCTCTCTGAAGTTCAACATGTAGCAAAGAGAACAAGCATGTGGCTTACATTAATATTTACAAATGACAGAATTATCTACAAAATTCTATCTAGCTAAGCTAGCAGCCTTTACCTATCCTCACATCCTTACTCTTAAGTTTCATTTTTACAATTCATCCCTAAATGTCAAATTTTGTTACAATTATAACATTCAATTCATATTTTTTGCATTGTGTCCAGTTTACTCACAAATATAACATTTTCTTTTTTCACAGTTACTTATCAAATGTCTTTCTTTTCTACAAAAAAATGGAAAAAAAAAACATGTTTTGAATTGTCCCCAGTATTTTATAACATTCCTGTTCCCTTCCACATTTAACATGCTTGGTATATGTGTAATTGCTTTCTCTTGCCATTTTTAGCACTGTATTGCAATCTCACCAACCCCTTTTATCATATAATATTATAATGTCCAGTACTCATTTACATAAAGTTTTCCAATGTCCTTTCATAGTCTTTGTTTCCATCTCTGTTCGAAATTGTACATTGATTTTTGTTTTTTGTTTCCCGTTTAAATGCTTTTATCACATAAAGATTCTATGGGTTACAGTCTTTCTTCTTTCATATTTTCCAAGAACATTTTCCATCGATAAAGCAGTCTCAAATATAATGTCACAAAATGTTTCTTTGTTAATAAGAATAAATGCTCTTACCTTGTGCTGCTTTTACACCCAGAGGAACTATTAAATTGTCCCTCACTTCATACTTGTTCAATTACATTTTTTCTTTACTTTGAATACTCACCACAAAACCGTTTTTCATTTTCTTCTGCCTTTTTTCTTTGCTGCTACTCCCCTTTTGCCTTCTTTTACTCTCTCTGCATATCTTTTCCTTTCCATCTCATCACTATTTTTCAGGATTGTCTCTGCATCCTCCTTTTGCATTTTCTCTACAATGCCCCCCCCCCCAGGAAACATCTCCTTTGTTTTCTGGCTCACTCCGCATCACCATTTCTTTAAGTAAATTATCCCACAAACCTCCCAACTGGAGGGTTGTAATTATTTATCCATCATTTGCTGACTCATCGCCATCAAAAAGACTTCTTTAAAACATCTTCTCAGAATCCTGAACACATTCTATGGTCTCAATACTGGCTTTCTCCTCCATTTCTCTCAGCACTCCATAATCTCCTTCTCTCTCTATCTGCCTCCCTGTTTCTCCTGGCCACCTCTATGCCTGACTGCACCTAGTTTACAATCATCTGCAGTCTTGTTCAGCCAGAGGCCTTTGATGTTGGCTTTGACTTCAGAGAAGTAGATGCCAAAAAGGAGTGACCCCAGCATTGAGCCCTGGGTACACTGCTACTGACTGCTCTTTTTGTGGAGGCAGACTCACCTATCCTGACTTCTTGTATCCTGTCTATGAGCCAGCTGACTATACAGTGTATGATGTAGGGATTTATACCTAATTTGTGAGCTTGTCTATAATGCCCGAGTGGCATATTGTATTGAATGCTTTGGCAAGGTCACACAAGACTGTTTTGCCCTTGTCCATTGCTTTGATGAGATTCTCAATGTATTCCACCATAGTGAGTAGGCATGACCTGCCCTTGATGAAACCAAACTGAGGTGGATCCAATGTCTGAAGGTTTCCATTGTCATTATTTACCAACCTGGCTTTGCATTTTATTAAGCTCTATAGTTGTTTGTTTATTTCAGTGAAAATGGCTCTAGCATTGTTGGAATTACTCTTCTTAACAAAAAAACAAATACTGAAACTGTTCAAACAGTAACAAAACAAGGCAAAAGGGTATGACCAGACACCACTTTATTGTGAGCGCTTTCGGACGCAAAATATGCAACCTTCCTCAGACAATATAAAACAAAAATCCAATTTAAATAGTCACTAAAATCATGATATCATCGTCAATTAACGAAGAAGCCAAATTTAAAGGTATAAGCACAGCCTATACTTCTTATACATTTAAAGAAAATCACATAGGTAACCTAGCATATAGACTCAATATATAAACAATATATATAAAATTAGTACTCCACATATAAAGTACACATGTATAAAAACATATATATCTATATCTAAATATAAACATACAAATATATGCTATACATAATACAACAGTAAGCATCTTTCTAAAGATTTCAGTCTAAGCAAACATTTCAGGGAACATGACTCATTCAAGCCTGGAAACATATAGGCATTGGTCAAAACTTGTCACCAAAGTTCACTCAATTCTAAATTTAAATGCCAAGGATCACCTCTAACATTCTCTTTCACTTGCACTATTGCAAAAAAGAGAAAGGAATGATTATTAAACACAGTTATATGCTTGGCTAATGCATTATTGCAATCATTTTTGTTGATACTGTATTGATGCTCATATATTCGTTGCTTCAGATGCCTTTCGGTTTTACCAATGTAAAACCGTGGACACCGTTAACATTCAGCAACATATATCACACCAACACTATTACAATTAAACCTACCATTAATGAAGTAGGTATTATTACCCACTGAAACCTATTAGAGGTCTTGATGTATTTACAATACTTGCAACAGCCACATTTAAGCATTCCTCCAGATCTAACATTATACTGGGTCTTCTTCTCAACTAAGTTTTTTAGGCTAGCCCCACGTTTATAAACCACTTTTGGGGTTTCTGGCAATTTATTCCTAAGCTGGGGATCATCAATTATGACTGCCCAATTCTTATAAAGAATATCTCTAAAAAAAGTTAGCATCCACAGAAAAAGGGGTAATAAATATTAAAGAAAAATCAGATCCACTTCTATTATCCCTAGACATAGATTCATGTGCAGGCTCGGGCAGTCTCTCTTGTGGAAAAAATTACCCTTTATGTAATAAGGGTTTAAACCACCCAGATTCACATTTAGGCATAACTTCATTAGCCAATTTGTCTCTATCAAACAAGATGGATAACCTCGGGCCAAAAACTGCTCTAATCCATATGTTTTCCTTCCAGGAAGGAATGATTAAGATCTTATTAAAGGTATCAGAAAAAAATAGTTTAGTTAAGGATACAAGAATGATTCCATACAGTGAAGGAGAGGAGACAAACGAGTAAGAGAGGTAAGTCAGCCAGCCCTGCCTTCTGCATAGTAGAATGGATGAAAGCTAGAGACCAACTTCATAAACTGGCTGAACTTAAAAAGACAAGTCATTTCATATGGAATCTAAAAATGTTGGCTGATGGTTTGTGAAAACACTGGACAGAAAACTTGACTGCAGTGTTCTTGTGACAGAACTCTTATATATGAAATGGATGCAGAGCTCATTGCATGCTAATGCAGAAAATGTCTTCTGCCCTGAAACTCATACTAATCTATAGATTGTAGTAATGGCATGGAATTGCAGCAGACAACTGAAATAACAGAAGTATTAAATGTAATGAACTCTTCCTTCTTACATAAGGCTGCTGACTAGCAGATATTATCTAATGTCTCCAACCTTCTCCAGTAACCTTGCTCATCAAGCTTGCATCAAGCTAACCTTTATTCTTGCGTTTCTACAATGCACAGGGGTATGTTAAATAATTTGGGGGAAGCCTTCAGAGCTGCTTCATACAGAAACTAGAGCTAGGGAGTCTAGAACACATAATATTATTGAATGTGTTTGCCTGAATCCTACAAAACAACAACCAAATCTAGTAATGAACTTCGGTCATTTAATGATTCTTGTCATAAATTATGCCAGCATGTAAGATGAGTATCATGAAATCTTCCAGCAGGGCACCCTACAGAGAGAAACATAATGGGTCATAATTAAATTATACCAGAGATCTGACCATCAGGGAAGGATTTTAATACCTGTATAAAGAATGGTATCTAATGCTCATCCCTTTGGGTGAATAGTAGAGGTACCAATCACAGTAAGTCCCATTTTATTCATAATTTTCAGGAATGCATTAGTGAAAACATGCTGCATCACTGATCCAAAGACTAAACTTATCCAAAAAGAAATTATCTAGGGTTATTCTGTGCTGAGTCCCTAATTAGAACAGCAAACAGCTTCAAAGATGGGTTGTCATCTCTGCGTGGATGGTAGCTGAGAAAATATCAACAGTTTACTCTCCACCAGGATGTATTCAGGTGTCGTTACTTTAGTACAGTGAACCTATTTACATTTTCAGGAGGAGCCAAAACAAATGTATACCAACCCCTAATATCATGCTTGCAAGGATGAGCCACAAAAATGGAAAATATGTAATACCTTGCAGGTGTGTTGGAGGGGTGGAATAGCATCAACAATTAGCCAGGTCTCTGTGCTAAAAGCCATCTCCATCTTCAGAAGCAATTCAGAAATAACAGCTACCTTATTTCTTAATAGATAAGGAATTGAATAATAAAGACCTAGGTAAGATTGCATTTGTGGAAGATACCTTAACTTTCCTTACAAAAAAAATATTGGCAATCATAGCAATCAGCATCAGGCAAAAAGAACTCCATCTTCTTTGCAAGATATTACTTCAAGTTGGACACCACTGGAATAGCAAAACCTTGTTTGTGACCACCTGGTATTTAACTAAACTTCTAACGGCTCCCTTGTCTATGGAACAAGTTCTCTCTCACCTTGAAATGTGTTCACTCCCTTCACATGTTTATGAAAGATTCATGAGTACGCATAATTTTTAACAAGGGATAATGACACTCATGCCTCTTGAAATCCATCCGTCACAATCTTGTTGCATACCTATGAATCCATTAATTCATGATTAGGATGTTTTTTTAAGATCCCAATTATCATGTATGTATTACACTCAGAAGGTAGGGCAGGAATGAAAATAGATGGAAAGACATGATAAAGTGCACTGAGTGACAGATTACTGTATAATACTATTACTAATAATAATAATAATAATTATTATTATTATTATTATCATCATAATCACCACCACCACCATATACTAATTGATGCAGCAACATTTCCAAAGTGTAAGTCAATCAAAATACCCTATTATGTCTATTGCAAAAAGAAAGTATGAAATCAGCGGCAGTCAAAGAGTTTAAAACAAGCAAACCAAGGGAAACCAGTTGCAAACACAAACAACAGATAAGCGTTAGGATGCAGAAAGAATAATAGTGTGGACTGTGAGAACTAAGCCAACACGGGAATTGAGAAAGGAGATTCTGCAGTTAGGGATAACTCCAGTTAGGGATACAGACAATAGGCAAGAGAGAACTGAAACTTATTAGAGAAAACTGGCAATGGAACCAAGGTATTGGGAGCAAACAATTAGAGAAGGAAAGGTAATAGAATGGAAAGAGGTCAATAATTTATTTGGACTACAGGCTAGATACTGCCTTCCCTATCAAGGATCGATGTCAGAGTATAGGCAAAAGAGAAAGAAATAAGGGGGGGGGGTCCTAAGTGAAAGAACAGTACTAGTAGAGTTTTTAGTAGAATATAGGTTCATAGGTTGGTACTGGGCTATCTGCCCGAAAGCATATATTAGCCCAGCCACGTTGTGAGGTATTCACCGCCCCTTTAGTAGTTCCCTAGACCCTTGTACTAGCAGCTAGTACCCTTGGCCCCTATCTAGTAGTGCTGTTGGTGTGATCCCCGGTGAGAACTTTCTGTTACCCCTCCACTCATCAAGGTTACTCTTGAAGAGTGATAGTGAGGGGCTCTGTCTTATGTAGATAGGGACCCTGTTCCATAGTAAGGGAAGTCTCTGCGAAGGGAATCTATCCCTCCAGCATGTTCTATTCATTGTTGTTTTGAGGTTTATATCCCTAGAGCATGTAGCTTGAGTAGATTTGGTTTTGCTAAGATGGAGCATGTTCAACAATTCTGGGTTGGACATGGCTCTGTACGTTAGACAGAGATCGCCTCTGAGAAAGCGGTAAGCAACAGAGAACAGTCTCAACTTTTTCAATCGTGCTGCATAGGGCAGCTGTTTGAGGCCAGTAATCCTCTTGGTTAGGTACCTCTGTGGTCTCTCCAGAGAATATAAAACAGAAGCTGCTATTAAAAAACAATAATTAGTAGAGCATATAAAATACTGCATGATAACTATAAAAATCAACGAGAGGAGGTTAGAAAGGATTGAAAAGAGAGACTGGATGAGGAACTTATAAAGAAAACATGGAGGGATATATTTATGTCGCCCAAATATGCAACAAAGTCTAGAAGATTTAGGGTCTTTGCTTGGAAGTATCTACGTAGGTAATTTTTATATCCCAAGTAGACTCCAAAGAATTTTTCCTTGGGTAGACAGCAAATGTTGGAGGTGTGATAGGGAACAAAGAGGTAACTGGGAACATATTTCTTTGAAATGTAATGAGTTGGCAGATTTTAAAAGTTCTCTGCAGACTACTCTATCAGAAATACTGGGTGAGCAAATTGGTGTAACCAAGGAAATTATTTTTTGATCTATGATACATAATTGGCATTGGCTGACATGGTAAGGCCTTGCTGAATCTAATTATGGTGGCTGCCAAAAGAGCTACAGTTAGAAAATGAAAGTCAAAGTCTAAACCGGCTGCACTAGAAGTAGTGACTATAGTAACATATATAGAACAATTGGAAGTGGCATCTTTAGAAAAGGTTTGGAGTAAATTACATAGAAAAAATGGGAATTGTGGGAACAATATATGCACAATAACATTTGGGAGGAGGAATGAGGTCTAAACGAAAGCAGGATTTGAATGAACAATATGTTTGACAATGACAGGATAGATCATAAGTGATGTTTAATGTTTGCAACTAAAATATGTCAAGATGATTTCTTTTTATTTACATAAATGTATTATTGTGTATATCATAAGTGATAATTAAAGATATTTCTTTAAAAAATAAAGTCTGCAGTCAAGTATATTGCTAGCAAGTTTCAGGCTTTTTCAGATCTATTTTGTTAAAGTGATGACTAATGCTGAAACAAAAGCATACAATAAAACCATTACAGTGGGAGAATAAAACCGAAGTAATTGCACTGGTTTGAGCTCAGTAAGCTATGTTATGATTACTGGACAGCAAAGCAACTACCTGTTAAGTATGCTAAACACATAAGCGGTAGGCAAAACATTAAAAAAGTACCAATGTCAAATGTTAAAAATAAAGTCAAGTTACTCATTCATTGGTTACTGTGAAGCCAATATCTGGCAAAGTATCCAAGATGGAAAGGATCCAGAGAGAGTATGTTGATCTTATGTTCACTTACACACCAATATCTTTTTGTGAGGCCAGTATAAACTAGTAGTCCATAAAGCATATACAATGACAAAGGAAACAATTGGGTAATTAATTAGCATGATTCTGTCCTGGTCTGCCTCCATGTAGGCATTTGCTTTTCTGATGTTAAGGCATATGCCAAAGGGCTATGGTTGGTAAAGTTTCTCGATGAGTACAAATTGAATTTTGCACTCCTGTATCACCCTTACATATATTAACCCTAACAAAAGTGATAACCCTAACTGTAACTGCAACCTTAATCATAATGGTAATGCTAACCTTATGCCTCACTTTAAGCATAAAATTACCTACACATTACTGTAATCTTAATCCTAACCCTAACTGTGTCCCTAATCCTAACCTTAACTCTTGTACTAACGCACGTACATACTCCCACAAGGAATAGCTGCCAAAGCAACATCCCAGAGCACTTACAATTTCTAGAAACAATATTCTGGAATCAACATTCTGATGTCTGAATTTCAGACTTTAATATCGTGACAGGCACCATGTATACCTGAATACTGGGAATATATGGCATTTAATGGTAGGCATAGATCTATGGCGTACTTTTGAGTATTGTATATAAAAAGCATATAAGTGAGTACTATACCTATATGGCATATATCCATGTAATGAGTATAGATCACAAACATATGAGTATGCTATAGATAGTACATATCTTAGTCCTGGGCCTATATGGCATATATTCTAGTATTCTATATGAACAGGATATACCTGACTATAGCATACGAAGGTTGCACACTACATATGTCTAAGTACTGGGGACAGAGAGCACACATCTAAGTACTGGAAGGATACTACTACATTTCATTAATGTGTTTTGATGGCTGAGTATATGTCATATTCTATTATATGCTGTCTATGTCATACCTGAGTATATGACATAAACAGCATATACTAGAATATTGTGTTTAGACAGCATCCATCTCAATATTAGGCATATATTATACACAACATACAGCTAAGTTGTATATTAAATAAATATATCTCAGTTTGTTTGTGTCTTTCAGCTTTTCCCGGTTAGGGGTCGCCACAGCGGAACTCCGGTCCGCTAATGATTGGTAGTGGATTTTTACGTACCAGGTTACCAGCCCTGATGCACAACCTTCAACGAAGGCACACCCCATTCACGTATGCCTCTACACAGAAGACGCTCTAGCTGAGAATCGAATGGGACGTCTTGCTATGAGGCGACAATGCTACCACAGCACCACCCCCGCAGCTAAATAAATATATCTCAGTACTGACCACAAACTGCATACATAAGAGAAATGAATTTATGACACCATACTTCTAAGTATATGGCCCAATGCCATACATCTGAGTATTGGACCTAAATGGTATCAAAAACATTACAGAACCTTATTTCATCAAGACCATTAAAATGAACTGACATTTGGTCAAATGTCATACAGCGGATTAAAGGCAAGTTAACTACATACTTTAATGTAGCTTTGAAAAAGTTAGTCATTTCAGGGTTACAGGTGGGGTCCGGTAAGGAGCTAGGTTCAGATTTAGGTAGGGTTAGATTTGGGTTAGGTTTAAGGTTAGAAGACATAAAAGGGTATTGTATCCTTGTGAATGATGAGAGGGGATATCTACCCGAATGAAAACTATGTTTGTAATTATATGTGTTGCAATTTGTAAAGTTTCTATGTACTGACTTGTAAAGGAAATAATTCTCAGTTATAGTACATTTCTGCCAGTTCTACAATCATTTGAGTTGTGTTTTTGAGATAGTTCTTAAATTGCATTTGCTTTGATGACACAGGTCAAAAACTCATACATTTCTATTAGCCACAGCAGTCTTGCTATTTCTGTGAAACTGCTAAATGGTATTAGCAACAATTTCAACTTTTACCCACGGTTGTGCAATTGTGGACTTAGTATATTAAAATAAGGGGTATGGGGGGGCACCTCCAGGGTCCATCCTCTCTGTGAAAATGTTGTTTTAGGTGTGTTTTCATTTCTGCAAGCAGTATTTTGTTCATTGTAATAACACATCCAAAAAATTACTCATAAAAATGATGCTCAGCTGACCGTATGGAATGTGTTTTTGACAATGCTGTTTTTGATGGTCAGTAATTTTATATATATATATATATATATATATATATATATATATATATATATATATATATATATATATATAATTAGTATGGGAATGGACTACACATATCAAATACTGCACAAGGATTGCAGGAATGATGAAAAAGCATGCACATAAAATATGCTGTACATGGAGATGCTATATTTTGCTTGCAGGCTTCAAGATTAATGGAATTGATTGCCTCAGTAAAGTACACAATGGAAAACATTGTGCAATACAGTTATTTAATAACCCTTAATTTGGAACACTTTTATACCAACTGCTTTATTAATGGAGTTTACGCATGAGTTCCTACTGACAGTGCAAGTGTCAGGAATGCAGTGGCTCCAGTGACTCCAGTGATATAATATATCAGGTGTTTAGCTGCCACTACAAGAACAGCAGTAGAGTTGTTGCCTCACAGCAAGAGGTTCTCCCATTCGATTCTCAGCTGGAGCGCCTTGTGTGTGGAGTCTGCATGTCCTCCCCGCGGTTGAGTGGCGTTCGAAAGACATGCGTAGAATGGGCGCGCCTTCATTGAAGGTTGGATGTTGAGCTGGCACCTCGGCACCCATAAAAAATCTACTACCAATCATTAGCGGACTGGAGTTCCGCTGTGGCGACCCCTAACCGGGAAAAAAACAAAAGAAGAACAACAAGAAGCTTCTAACCAAATGGCTTGCAAGAGGTGATTATGTCTTATGCTGGTAGTATTTCTGACTTTGCTATACGATACACACTTCAGAAAATGAACAATTTCTGAAAGTAATCATATTCACATATTAAAATTTAACCCAGCTGTCGGCATTTCTAGTTGTTTAACTGTTTTTTTTTTTAATATACGTTTCCTTTTCCCTTAATCAGACTGGATCTGTGAGTAGGTAGCCACAGACTGATCAGGTATTTTGTCTTATAGGAAGCCCAGACTATTTTCATGGAAACATGGTTGAAACATCCACTGTTTCGGACTATCTGGGTATGTATATACATATGCATGTATGTATACATGTATCATAGTTCTCAGCTGTCCAGATTTTTGCCTCATATTTTTTTTGTGTTCCTCATAAAATTTGTGGTTTTCTGGTAATTCAGTGGGATGATCTGTGGATTGAAGTCACTAAATAATGACATACATTTGAGTTTCTGACTTCATATCGTTCAGAAAAATGTACATTAACACAAATGTTATTAGTCTATCAACTTTCTAAGGTTACAAGAACAGTTTTTAAAATCTGTCCCTATTATTAGGCCCTTGTCTCCCCATTATGTTAGGCTTTGTCCAGATTTCTTGTGATAAGAGGTTGAGAGGTATAACGTATTTATTTGACGCCAAATAATCCAGTCTTGAAAATAAATCAATCTTAGAAATAAACCATCAGTCTTTTATTTTGTGCACAAAGGTGAGCACTTTCACAAACCGTTTCTTCAGACCATAAAATTTTCCAACTGCTAAGGTGTCTCATTATATGCACATCACATGCTTAAAACAATTATTCAATTAACATTTAAAAATATATTTCTAAGTATATAGCCACTTAATATTAATATATATGTAAATTTATTCCCTTTTACAACATCTAACATTGTATTACGTATTATAAATTTAGAATTTACCCTGTGTAAAAAAATAGCTAATAAAGTGCTTCATAATGCATCTACTAATGAATTCTCATTCAAATAGTACTCAATAATTAAGATATATATATATATATATATATAAGCATATAAAAACGCCTAGGTATGTATTAGATTAGGAATAAAATAAAAATATGACTATAAATATCCTGTAATTAAGGTACTATTAATATACTATAAATGCATAATTAAACCTAAAAAATAACATTAAATATGCAATAAGTAAAGTACGCAAAAGCATATAGAAAGTTACTGAAACACATATAAGTGGTGATATAAAAACCTGCTATATGCAAAGTTCATACCATAAACGATGAATACAACATTATATATATTACTATTACTATAATAAACTACATTTACTGATAAATGTGAACATATAAAACTGAAAAATATGTACAGCAGACATGAATATTAAAATGTGTATTGTAATAAGGCATACTATGGTATGGAAGCTAGCTTGTAATCAAGCACCTAGATCTCAGAATAGGCTTAAGTGAGGCCCTCTCATTAAGGCCTCTGCCTTTATCTGCCCTCATTCTCATTATCCAGTTTATTTACATTTTCTCTGTGCTATTCTTTATGTTGCCTTCCCTCATTATAAGTGAAACTATATCCATGACCATGAAATGAAAAACGTGATCATGGCCATGGGCTAAAGTATGTTTGGTTAAAGCATTGTTAACATAACCAACCCTGATGGCATATAGGTGTTCTCTCATTCTAGTACGGAAAGCCCTATTGGTTTTACCGACACAAGGCTAAGTAAACCACATGAATAGTGCTACAATCAGCAGACACACGGAATTTAAAATACTGACCTGTATCTGGGTGTGTAAAACTATCACCTACACTAATGTACAGACAAAAATTACATTTTCCACAGGGTTTAGTCCCTATATGGTTCACTTTACAATACTTATCAGATGAATGGCAAAGTAATCTTTTAAGGTTGGGTTTATTTTTATATTGAAACCTTGGTCTATCCCCAACAATATTTCTTAAATCCATATCAGTAGTTAAAATACGCCAGTGATAATTAATAACTTCCATTATAATCTGATTATCTACAGTATAAAACATAGGTATCTTCAAATATGAAGTTCTACCATTTTGCTGGTACTGAATATGTGTATAGGCAGAAAAATATGGTGCTTCTCTGTTTTCTCTCAATTGGTTTATACTTTGTAGACGGTTCTCTATCTCTGAAGATTTATAGCCACGTTTAGAAAGTCTTTCTTTAAAGACATTAATTTCTTGTTGATAGCCATCCTCTGTTGCATTAAGGCATGAAATCCTCATACCTTAAAAGACTGATGGTTTATTTCTAAGATCGATTTATTTTCAAGACTGGAGGATTATTTGGCATTTGGTGGTTGCCTCTTCATACTATTTGCTGGACTTATCACTTGTATTATAATCATTTGTAAAGAGGCATTTACTCCAGTGGGTGTGTTTTCGTTTATTTTTATCATGTATTTATTTATTTATGTATTGATTTATTGATTTACTTGTCTGTTTGTTAATGACTTAAACCCATTAGGCACCTGTGCCTATTTTTTGGCTGACCTTGGTGCACTGTCTGATTAAGTTACTTTTCTGAGTTCCAAATATGTAAATGTGACCAAAGGAATCATACCAAGCATTACAGATCCAAAAGCCCCCCCCCCCCCCCCCCCCACAATCTCATACCACAATTACTATTTTATATTCACCACTTGACTGTTTAATGGAATTATTATCAGGTTAGTTGCGTTCTTAGACAAGAAAAAGACTGATCTTCGAGTATATGGAGAGACATTTTGACTGGACTTTAATAAGTCTACTAAGTCTATAACCAAACTTATCACTTCTAGCTCCTTTTGGTTTATTTACTTCCACATTACAAACAGTTCTTAGACACCAAAGGCCTCCCATCTGGATTTCATAATGTTCCCACACCAGATCCAGGAGTGACATTTCATAGGTGAATACTAGGTTAACTGTACCAAAGGGCTATTATAAGCTTAGGCAATAACCCAAGGTAAACTATAGGCTTACAGCATAAATATTGTTCAGCCATACCTCTAAAGAAACCACTGCAACTAATAAGAAAAAATGTCTGTGCTGGAACACAGAAGGCGTTATAAGAGATCTGGGAACACAGGTTGACAGCAACCTCTCTTTTTGACCACCACATTGCCACTGTTGTCAGAAAGTCCTTCTACGTGACACATCTCATTACTAAGGGTTTTGCATCCAGGAAGAAAGAGGTCATTGTCCCCATCTACTCTTCCCCCATTAGGCCAATCATCGAGTACAATGCCCCATTTGGCATGTACCTCACTAGACACCTGCAACAACTGGAGAGGCTGCAAAAGTACCTCACAAACAGGATCCTAGGCCTTAAACACTTGTTCTATATGGACAGACTCAAAATACTCCAACTATTCTCTATCTCATATCGCCTACTTAGAGGCAATTTCTGTTTGACTTAAAAGCCATGTCTTACCCAGCTCTGTTAGAAATGCTACATCAAAAGAAATCCCAATCCCTCAACCCCACATGCTCTACAGACCTCAACCTCGTTACCACAATCAACAGAACGTGCTGGAGGGACAGGTTCATAACTCAGAGATTGCCTGCCCATGCTATGGAATAAACTTCCAATACATGTCAAACAGAGCACCTCACTAGCCCTCTTCAAGAGAAATCCAGATGAGTGGATGGGAAATAGAAAATTCACCCCAGGGATCACTCCAGTGGCTCTACTCAGAGGCACTGGGAACTAAGGTTGGGTGGCACGATGCCAGGGTAATCCTATGGGCTAGGCTTGTAAAGGCTCCAGAGCCATTAGCCTAGTACACACCTATGAACCTATGAAAAGTAATAACAAAAAAGGCATTTTGTTCAGCTCGTGAACCCCAGAAATAGTAAACACTAAAGTAAACCACCTTCTCGTTCTCTTCTTGAACCTTCTTCAAACATAAGTATATTCATTTTGTAATCAAACTGCCTATACTTACACTGATATCGATGTCAAGATAACCCAGAAATGATGGTCACTGCCAGACTGGCACAATAAAAGGTCATAATTACAAAACTGTTCTACTGTCCACCACTAACTCACAAACTACATTTGTCTGTAATTGCACTGAAAGTTCAAATACTTGCAAGATACCACAAAAATGCTGGCATATTAAAAGTTCTTAATTACATAACTGTTTGGACTATAATGCTTACCAATTAATACAAGGGTGTTGTTTTGACACTGTATACCTCTCAACTATCCTAAATATGTCAGAAAATCATGAAATTTAACTCAAAATCCAAGGGTGACATGAAATTCCAATTGGCCCCTTTACAGCCTGATTTTCTTTACTAATTTGACAGTTGGGAGTAAGACAGTTGCTGGAGCAATTTGAACTCTGATCCCTCATATCTTGACGTCACCAGATCTACAACTGCAAATACTGGCAACATCACAGACACAGTCATGTGGCAATGTTCAGTTATAGCTCTGAACACTAATAACTGCAAAATATTTATAGCTAGAAGCAAATACTTATGATTTTTCATGAAAAGAATAAGCAACGCTGTACTGGCAGAAATTCTTTTAATAAAAATAATAAAGAATAAAAGTAAATATAACAAGAGTAAGTGCTTTCGCAGAACACTGCTTCTTCAGACCATAAAACATTACAAAAACTCTCTCACTAAATAAAATACAGTGACAAACTGAAACGCAGGAACATCACTTGTAACAATAAGGTCTTTACTGTTTCAATTTACGTCTTAAGGAGAAGTTACCATTTAATCCACCATCCTTGTCAGCTTGTAAATGTAAAATCCAATATAACTCCATTTTCAGTAATGTTCCTGACATCTCCTAACTATGGTTACCACCTGTCCCACTTTGTGAGGGACAGTCCCTCTTTGGGCAGTTGTGTCCTGTGAAAAAACTGAAAAAAATGGCAGATGTTCTGAGATTATTGTACGAAAATATTTCCTAAGTTTTCTTTCATAGTTTCATAAAACAGTTATTTTTTCTCTGAAACACCTAAATGTTATATGAAATAGCATAAGCAACACAAATGCTACACGAATAAGCTTTTATTTTGGCAGAAAGGTGAAGTTCTATCATTTGTACTGGTCATGGGTATGTTTTGTCCTGCTAATCTGACATTTTTACAGAAAATGTCCCACTTTGAGCATTTGAAAAGGTGGTAACCCTACTCCTAACCTATCTCACAAAACAATCACTTCATCTACCTTAAATTTAAAATAATGGTCGGTGCCCATCTCTAGAACATGCTTTGCATGTGAATTTATAGCATTTCCTTGCCTGATATCTCTAGCATGCTTTCTGATTCTTTCCTTAAGACAACGGTCTGTCATCCCTACATAAAATTTCATACAAATGTGCCATTGTGCTAAGTAAACTAGATGTTTACTTAAACAGCTGGCCCCTACTTTGAAGAAATACCTCCTATTATTACAAGGATGTATAAATTGACTATCACTATCTAAAAAATGACAAAAGTTACATTTACCACATGGAAAGGTACCAAAATTCTGAGACTGTTGATGCTGGCCATTGTTATTGTAACAAACTAAATGTTTAAGAGATTTCTTATTCCTAAAAGATGTCTTGGTACCTAATACGTTTAAGAGATTTCTTATTCCTAAAAGATGTCTTGGTACCTAATGTAATCTGACTGTCAGAAGCAAGGACATGCCAGTTTTTTTCTCAATAATGCCACATATGGAACGGATATTATTTGAGTATGTCAAAGAAATAGATATGTCGAAGAAATAGGTAGCCTCCTTAGTCTAAAGTAATATTCTACTTTAGAACATTCATTGCAACTTGTCATGAAACTTCTCTCTGAATAATAGAGTTTACCCCTTCCTGTCCATGAAAATTGTGATGTCAGTCATGCCTTTATCTATTTCATGGGGAAAGCACCCCCCTTCTATCAATTCATGATGGGTGGTATTAATTTCAGCTTCAAACTTCTCATTCCTATTATTGAGCCTAGACAATCATAAGGTTTACCCTCGAATTATATTCCTATATATCCCGAGGTGAATGTAAACTCTGGCAATCTAAAAGATGATTCCTATAACATGGCTTCCTATATTTGCTAGTAGCAACTTTATTCAATAAATCCCTTTCTAATTTAACATCCAAGAAATTATAGAGTCTGAAACCCATGCCTCAAACTTAAAGAAAGTACTAGTCTGATGTATATGTGAAACAAACTGATCAAATTCATCACAATTGCCCACCCATAAAACAAAAATATTGTCAACAAATCTGATAAAACCTAATATAAGGGGTAAACCTGTTGCCATGGAGAACAAAAGTGGACTCCCACTGTGCCATCATGCTGTTAGAGCAACTCTTAGCACATGGGGTCCCCATGGCTACCCCTGATTTCTGACAGCATCTACCTAAAAAGGTGAACACATTATTCTCTGAAATAAGTTCAATAACTAAGTAAATCAAGTCTATCAAACTTGCATCATACTCACTATGTGTCAACAGGAGCCCTGTTAACATACTCTATCCCTGTGGCATTCGGGATAACCATAAATAATGAGCAAACATCCATTGTAATAAACAAAACATCATTATGCAGTGGTAGATCCCCTACATGCTCATATAATTGAACCAAAAACTGTTCTGTATCATGTAAAATCGTATCAGTCGTATTCAACACTACTCTGAGGTGCTTTTCTGCAAACATAAATAAAGATTCAGTCATCCATCCATGACCAGATACTATCACTGTAAACGGTGGATGAACCATGTTCTTATATATCTTAGGTAACCCTTGAAAAGTGGGGATCAGAAGGGCATCAACCATGAGAAACTGGCATAGGTCTGAGGTAAAACTACAACTAAATAAACAATCATACAATGTTGAACAAAGACTTTTCCACATCATATAGATATCACCTATAGAGACTGCTTTATAAGCATCACACACCATGTCCAAAATGCTTCCATTGTAAAATTGGGCATCCATAACAACTAATGCCCCTCCTTTGTTAGCTGGCTTAATAATTATATTGCCAGCTTCACGAAGAGTCCATAAAGCCACTGACTCATTACCACTTAAATTTATTTTTTTTTCTTTCTCATGTCACTAGAATCATTATTATATAAATCATTCAAGTCATGTTCACAAACATTGCATAACACTTCGAATGTCAAGTTCAATGTACAACAAAAAGTACTCAACTTTTTAAAAGTACTCACAGAGCTAGTCTCTGGAAACAGTACACATAACATAAGATTCCTGGCAAGAAGCCAAATGTCCAAGGAAACATCACCCATATTAGAAATGCTGGCAGGAATAAAAGAAACCCTTTTGCAGAATGGACTCCTCATGCTCAGTAAGAATCTTTTTTGAAATATTAATAATCAAGGATCCTCTACTTTTGCCCACATTTTCTTCAGTGTTGATGTGGGTGGAACGCTCAGATGATTCCCTTTTTTCTTGTGCCCCCTGCTGTGGAAGCATCCTCTCTCCATCAAATCTGTACTCAGAATGGGTAATGGCAGATTACGAAAAACCTGTTTCTGCCCTATTCCCATGGAACACCTAGGATGAATGACTGGTATGGTAATGACAATAGTGTTAGGTAAAGAAAGGATCAGGGAGCATGCTAGAGACATCAGGAAGGTAAATGTTATAAATTCACTTGGCAAGCATGTTTTGTGGGCACTGACCATTATTTTTAATTTAAGGTGTTTGAAGTGATTGTTTTGGGAGGATAGGTTGAAAACAGGGAGTTATAGTGGAGCTTACATTTATAAGCTTACAAGGAAGGTGGATTAAAAGGTAAGGTATCTTTAAGACCTAAACTGAAACAAAGACAACCTTACTGTTACACGTGATGTTCTTGCGTTTCAATTCGTCACTTTATTTTATTTAATGTGAGAGACTTTGTAATGTTTTTATGGTCTGAAGAAGCAGTGTTCTGCGAAAGCACTTACCATTGTTATAGTCACATTTATCCATTATTATTTTTATTAAAAGAATTCTGCCAGGACAGAGTTGTTTATTCTTTTCATTATTAATTTTTTTAGCATCCAGGCTGTGTAGTGCTCCTTTGCTTTTTTGTGGTTGATTATTACTTTACTTAAGGACTTAAGCACTATGGCAGAAGGGAATGATTTAGAATTGGACTACAATCCCATGGGTTCCAGGAATTTTACTCATCAGTTGCAGAGCAGTATCTCCCCTGAATCCAGTCCTTTGTTATCTTTAGATCTAAGTGAAAGAGATCCTACTCTGGAGACTAGAAGTATTGATCTTACCTCCTTCAATAGCAGTGTTAGAGAATTGGAGAATGCACTGTTAGAATGTAAAAAGTCTTCAGTGGCAATGCTTCCATATGGAAGCCAGCCTACATTATGGAGTCGTACCCACAGGCTTATGGATATTAAGAATGCCCACTTACGGAACTAAGTATCTGGATTTGTTAAAGAACTGGCAAAAGCTGAATCTGGAGACCAATTTTGCTTATATTAAATTGCTTATTGATTTTTATCAAGCCCTTTTTCACACTGTCTCGGCATATGAAATTTGATTAACACAGCAGAAATAGAAGAAATTACAGACAGACTTTATGGATTTCAACAGGCATGTTTTTTCTTGATCTAAGAGACACGCCCCTTTATCTACTAAACAGAATGGAGCCGATGCTAGTAATACCAAGTCTGGATCTGATGGTATGACTGTGCAGCCCACTACTTTTAATGAAGTGCCAGTGATGAGTGGATCCTCACTCTCTGTGGCCTCTGGTGCTAACACTGTTGTCACTACCACACCAGTCATTCGTCTTAAGTGTTCCATGGCAACAGGACAGAAATATTTTATTCTGAATCTGCCGTTACCCATTCAGAGCACAGATTTGATGGAGAGAAGCTGCTCCTGCAGCAGAGGGTGCAAGAGAAGAGGGAATCATCTGGACAATCTACCCACATCAATGCTGAAGAAAATGTGGGCAAAAGTAGCAAAATGTGGGCAAAAGCAGCAGATCCCTGATTACTAGTATTTCAAAAAAGATTCTTACTGAGCATGAGGAGTCCGTTCTGCAAAAGGGTTTATCTTTTATTCTGCCAACATGTCTAATTTGGGTGATGTTATATTTCCTTGGACATTAGGCCTTTTGCCAGGAATGTTATGTTATGTGTACTGTTTCCAGAGACTAGCTCTGTGAGTACTTTTAAAAAGTTGAGTACTTTTTGTCGTGCATTGAACTTGACATTAAAAGTATTCTGCAATGTTTGTGAACGTGGCTTGAATGATTTATATAATAATGATTCTAGTGAGAAGAGAAAGAAAATTGTTTTTAATTTAAAAAGGAGTCAGTGGCTTTACGGACTCTTTGTGAAGATGGCAGTATAATTATTAATCCAGCTGGCAAAAGGAGGGGAGTTAGTTGTTATGGATGCCCAATTTTACAAAACAAGCATTTTGGACATGTGTGATGCTGATGTTTATGAAGCAGTCTCTGTAGGTGATATCAATAGGATGTGGAAAAGTGTTTGTTCCACATTGTATGATTGTTTATCTCGTTGTAGTATTACCTCAGATGTATACCAGTTTTTCATGGTTGATGCCCTTCTGATCTGCCTAAGATACATAAGAACATGGTTCATAGGTAGGTACTAGGCTATCGGCTCTAGGGCCTGTAGAAGCCTAGCCAAAAAGGTACCCTGGCTTTCACCACCCAAGAAAATTATTTTCCTGTGCCCATGCCGAGCAGTGACACAGAAGTGATCCCCGGGGTGAATTTCCTATTTCCCATCCAATCCAATCATCAAGATTTTTCTTGAAGAGTGCTAATGAGGAGCTTTGTTTGATATAGATAGGTAGTTTGTTCCAGAGTATGGGAAGTCTCTGGGACAGGAATCTATCCCTCCAGCATGTTCTGTTTATTGTGGTGACAAGATTTAGGTAGCATGTAGCTCAGAAGGATTGGGATTTCTTTAAGTGGAGCATGTCCAACAGCTCTGGGTTTGACATAGCTTTGTATGTTAGGCAGAGATTGCATCTGAGTTAGGCGATATGTGATGGAGTAAAGCTGGAGTTTTTTGAGACGGTCTGTGCAGGGCATCTGTTTGAGGCCAGTAATCCTCTTTGTGAAGTATTTCTGCAGCCTTTCCAGTTGTTGTAGATGTCTTATGATGTACATACCAAAAGGGGTGTTGTACTCTATAATGGGTCTAAAGAGTGATGAGTAGAGGGGAACAATGACCTCTTTTTTCCTGGATGAGAAACCTTTTGTGATGAGGTGTGCCACGTAGAAGGATTTCCTGACTACTATGGCAATGTGATTATCAAAGGAGAGACTACTGTCCACCTGTGTCCCAAGGTCTCTTATCACACTTTCTGTGTTAAGTAGACTACCACCTATGTGGTAGCTCATGGTTACAGAGTTTTTACCAAAGGGGATGACAATGCACTTTTTGGCATTGAGCGTGAGGCCATGGCTTTGACACCAGACATCTGTCTCAGTGAGACCCTTTTGTAAGATGTCCACATCGTTAGGAGTTTCAATTATGGCTCCTAGTTTGCAGTCATCTGCGAACTTCGTTAGCCAAAGACCTTCTGTGTTGGCCTGTACTTCAGAAAAATAGATACCAAACAGGAGAGGACCTAGGACTGAAACCTGTGGTACTCCACTTGTCACTGGTCTGAAGTCGGATTTGGAGTCTGCTACTTTCACAGTGTGGCTTCTTATCAGTGAGCCAGTTGCCAACCCATCTTGTGACACAGGGATTTATTCATGAGTTTATCTATAATTCCAGAGTGGGGGATGGTGTCAAAAGCCTTGGCGAGATCTAGAGAGACTGTGTGAACCACCTTACCCTCATCTACGGCTTTGGTGACTGCTTCAAAAAAGTCAGTCAGGTTTAGGAGACATGATCTGCCTTTTACAAACCCAAACTGGGTTGGGTCCAGAGTTTGGAGATTACCAATGTCTTTGTTTATAAGTTCCATGATGATACATTCCATGGCCTTGCAGACCAGGCTTGTTAGGCTAATGGAGGCAAGGGCTCACCCAAAAGATGATTTATTCCAACAAAAAATTCACAACCTTCACCACAGCTGACCTAAGTTTCGTCTGTATGACTTCATCAGAGTGTGGTGAAAAAGGCAGCCTATAAATACAACAATCTCAATTAATACATTTATTAAATAATTAACTAATTAATCAATTTATAAATAAGTTAAACTCTAAAATAAAAGTGAAATAGTAATAAACACGTACATGCCATATTAAAATTAAAATTGAAAAAGATGGTTTGTTTAAAATGTAATATAAATAAGTATGAAAAGATAATGTAAAAAATGAATTTTATACCCATGCTACATTTAATTTATATATAAACTACATATTGTTTAAAAATGGAAATGAAAAATATGCCACATACCCAACAAACAAAAAGGCTTCAGCCTCAACATGTTAAAAACCTAAGTTTCAACAGGGGTTTGAGCGACACACACTCGTTCAAACCAGGATAAATGTAAGCCTGAAGTCTTAGTTGCACGGCATTTTATGTTGGCAAGACCTGTAGGAAGTTCAGGGAGAGAATTAATGAGCACATTTTAGACATTAAACATAAAAAAGTGACTAATTCTTTAGCTAGGCACATCATGGCATATGAAGATCATCATTTCAAGTTTTTTGTTGTACAACAACAGATTAAGGACCAAAATGGAAGGGTTTTAGATTGCCATCTTGATGTTTGTGAGTTAAAATGGCAACTAAGACTTCAGGCTTACATTTATCCTGGTTTGAACGAGTGTGTGTCGCTCAAACCCCTGTTGAAACTTAGGTTTTTAACATGTTGAGGCTGAAGCCTTTTTGTTTGTTGGGTATGTGGCATATTTTTCATTTCCATTTTTAAACAATATGTAGTTTATATATAAATTAAATGTAATATGGGTATAAAATTAAATGTTTACATTATCTTTTCATACTTATTTATATTACATTTTAAATGAATCATCTTTTTCAATTTTAATTTTAATATGGCATGTACGTGTTTATTACTATTTCGCTTTTATTTTAGAGTTTAACTTATTTATAAATTGATTAATTAGTTAATTATTTAATAAATGTATTAATTGGGATTGTTGTATTTATAGGCTGCCTTTTTCACCACACTCTGATGAAGTCATACAGACGAAACCTAGGTCAGCTGTGGTGAAGGTTGTGAATTTTTTGTTGGAATAAAGCATCTTTTGGGTGAGCCCTTGCCTCCGTGGACATTTTTTACAAGTTTAATTTTTGTTCTTTGGTTTGGATTGTTAGGCTAATGGGCCTGTAGTTCCCGGGGTCCGTGGTGGCTCCCCCTTTGTGGAGTGGGATATCAGTCGCTGTGCGCAATTGAGTGGGCACAAAGCCTGAGGTGAGGCTTGGATTGAACATGGTGCTTAGATGTGGTGCCAGCTCATTCTGTAGTTCATGCAGAACGCAGCCTGGGATGCTGTCAGGTCCCATGGATGCTGTGTTCTTGGCTTTGGAGAGTGTGGTTTTTACCTGTGCAGCTGTGATTACAGGAACTTTGCATTCTTCTGGTATAGAGATGGGCCCTTTAGGGGGTGAGGGGGGTAAATTTAGCCCTGAACCTATCTGCCAGGATATTGGCAATATCAGTTGGTTCTGTATATTTAGTACCATTGTGCTGTAATTCAGAACAGATCTGAGTGCTGCCATTGAGATTCTTGACATAGCTATAGATTGCTTTGTGGTTGTCTTTAGAATCAATGGCAATATTGTTTTCATAAATAGCTTTGGAGGATTTTATGAGGGATCTCAGCTTCTTACTGAGGCTGACCAGGGAGTTCTTCAGTCATGGGATTTTACTCTTTTTTTGCAACAGTTTCTTTCTTCTGTTGTAGAGTTTGTTTATGGCAGGGTACCACCAGATTGGCTTCCTTTTTTGGAGGATAGCATCTTGGTTCTGTTAGGGATGGCACAATCCATGCACTCGTGCAAGTGCTTATAAAGTGTATTTGTGTAGGATTCAGCAGTTGTACCTCTATTGTCCATCTGCATGGGTGTCGTGAAGTTTGGCTTCCTTTTTTTGGAGGATAGCATCTTGGTTCTGTTAGGGATGGCACAACCCATGCACTCGTGCAAGTGCTTATAAAGTGTATTTGTGTAGGATTCAGCAGTTGTACCTCTATTGTCCATCTGCATGGGTGTCGTGAAGTTTGCCATTTCTGTCTTAAGAAGAGTGAAGTTGGCTTTGGAGAAATTTTTTACAGCGGTTTCCCTAATGGGGGATGGGGGCGGGATGTGGATGTCTAGGGTGATTACCTTGTGGTCTTATCTGACCAACGAGGAATTGACCTCTGGTGTGGAACACCGGTCGCATATGTTACTAATGACCTGGTCTAGGATATTGCTGCCCCTGGTGGGGGCATGGATAAGTTGATCCAAGGTGTTGGAATTTATGAATTCCAGAAAATGTTGAGCAAAAGATTTGGTACATGAATAGTTTTCCCAGTTAATGGTGGGGTAGTTGAAATCGCCCATTATTAGGGTGTTGGGTTGTACCCTAATATTTTCCAGTGTATCAAGAAATGAGGAGTGGGAATCCTGGGGCATGGTGGGGGATCTGTAGCAAGTTACAATTTGGATTGCAGGTTTGCCCAGAGTTAGTTGGACTTGGATAATCTCGGATGCATTATGCTGAGCAACTAGCCTGGAGGTGTGGCTATCCTTAATGAATATGGACACGCCTCCACCTTTAGTGTTTCGGTCCAGGTTAGGTGGCCAAAAGGTGTGGTATGAATTATAGCCTGGTAATGCAGGGGTACTCTCTGGTTCACCCACCATTTAGACCCATATTATCTGGTCATAGACAGATGACTGACTCTCTATCTGTGTTTGTATAAATGCACCTTAGAGTATTGTTGAATAAGATAGATACGATTTTACATGATACAGAACAGTTTTTGGTTCAATTATATGAGCATGTAAGGGATCTGCCACTGCAAAATGATGTTTTGTTTGTTTATTACAATGAATGTTTGCTCATTATTTATGGTTATTCCTAATACTACAGGGATAGAGTATGTTAAAGGGTTTCTGTTGACACAAAGTGAGTATGATGCAAGCTTGACAGACTTGATTAGCTTACTTACTGAGCTTATTTTAGAGAGTAATGTGTTCACCTTTTTAGGTAGTTGTTATCACCAGAAATCAGGGGTGGCCATGGGGACCCCATGTGCCAATAGTTACGCTAACAAGAGTGATGACATAGTGGGAGTCCACTTTTTGTGCTCCATGGCAACAGATTTACCCCTTATATTAGGTTTTATCGTGGATTTGTTGACAATATTTTTATTTTATGGATGGGCAATTATGATAAATTTGCTCAGTTTGTTACATATATACATCAGACTAGTACTTTCCTTGTGTTTGAGGCACGGGTCTCTGTGATTGAGTTCTTGGATGTTAAATTAGAAAGGGATTTATTGAATAAAGTTGTGACTAATGGGTATAGGAGGCCATGTTATAGGAATCATCTTTTACATTGCCAGTGTTTACACCCACCTGGGATATATAGGAATATAATTTGAGGGCAAACCTTACACTTGTCTAGTGATAAGACGTCTGAAGCTGAAATTGATACCATGTATCATGAACTCATGGACAGGGGAATACTGCCCGTAAAATAGATAAAAGTTTGTCTGACATCACAGTTTTATGGTCAGGAAGAGGTAAACCCTGATATTCAGAGAGAAGTTTCATGACCAGTTGCAATTAATGTTCTAAACCAGAAGATGACTTTAGACTAAGGGGAGTAGCTATTTCTTTCATATACTCAAATAATATCAGTTCCATATGTGGAATTATTGAGAAAAACTGGCATATCCTTACTTCTGACAGTTAGATTAATGGTGTCTTAGGTACCAAGCCATCTTTTAAGTTTATCAATAAGAAATTTCTTAAAAGTTTACTTTGTTACAATAACAATGCCAACATAAACAACCTACGAATTTTGGTACCTTTCCATGTAGCAGATGCATCTTTTTTCATTTTTCTAGACAGTGATAGTTTATATATCCTTGTACTAATAGGTTCAAAGTAGAGGCACGTTGTTTAACTAAGCATCTAGTTTATCTAGCACAATGTCAAATTTGTATGAAATTTTATGTGGCGAGGACAGACCATTGTCTTAAGGAAAGGATCAGGGAACATGCTAGAGATATCAAGCAGGGAAATGTTATAAAGTCACTTGCCAAGCATGTTCTAGAGATGAACACTGACTATTATTTTAAATTTAAGGTACTTTAAGTTATTGCTTTGGGAGATAGGTTAGATGTCAGAAACATTACTGAAAACAGGGAGCTATACTGGATTTTACATTTACGAGTTGACAAGGAAAGTGGATTAGACAATAGATAACACATCAGAAGATTGTAGATTAAATGGTAACATCTCTTTAAGACCTAAATTGAAACAATGAAGACCTTATTGTTACAAATGATGTTCCTGCTTTTCAGTCGGTCACTTTATTTTATTTAATATGAGAGATTTTGTAATGTTCTTATGGTCTGAAGATGCAGTGTTCTGCGAAAGAGCTTACTGTCATGATATTTACTTTTATCCATTATTATTTTATTTAAAATAATTCTGCCAGTACAGCATTGCTTATTCTTTTCATTATTATATTTTTTGGCATCCAGGCTGTGGAGTGCTCCTTTGTTTTGTTTTTTTTGGTTACTTAGATTTTTCATAGAACTCTTTGAATGGCTCATTATTCTGTAATTCTAATGATGAGTCTAAGTAGGGTCTGCATTTACTGGTGTGCTGGACTGCTGGAGGTACAGTCCTTTTTATCTCTTTGCTAAAGAAGAGGCATAGGGTTGCAGACATGGATTTCTTTTTTAATGTGCTACAAGATTCAGGTTTGCGTGGACAGTGTTGCTAAAGCATGATTATTGACAACTACCCATAACGTAGCGTCTAGGTCTATAGAAGAAGAAAAAGCTCAGTTCCAGATATTTTTTTCATTAGCTGCATTACTAAAAACCTGTGGGAAGTTTAACTTAGAATTATCCATTTTTTTGTCTTTGCCAGTTAAGAAATAAAAAAAAAAATCTGGTTAGCTGGGCATTGTGAGTGAGTATAACTAATAAACAATTAATTTTAGTACTGGTGTCTTTCTTTTTTATGTGGAAATTGTCTAAGATTGTACTTAACTTCTCAGATGTTGGTATCAAAGTAAATTGCTGTCATTGCCAAGTCAGTGTCTTTTACTTCATTATTACTTTTCTTCCTATTTCATATGTTTATATGTGTCTGTGTAATATCTATAGCTATATCTGTATGTATATATATATATATATATATATATATATATATATATATATATATATTTCTCTCTGTATATATAATATATATCTGTGTGCGTTTATGTTAATATACATGTACATGTATATATTTTATCATTTCAGTTTTTTAAACTCGTGTTTCTGGATTGTGGTATCCCACAATCCTATCCAGAGTGGGAAGAGTTTTGGAATTCTGTCTGCAAATTAAATGCCCAGATTTTCACCAAGATGTACTTACTTTTTGTGAACGTTTGTCCACATTTTTGACATTTGTGGGTTGAGAAGTACCAGTCAGGGATTAAAAAGCTGACATCAACCAGTATCGCAATGCAATTGCATATGGCAAGCCTTATGATATATCACAGCTCACTCCTCCAATACTTCTAAATTGTAGAAATTTAATTTTCATTACCATGATCACATGCTACTATTCCTAATTTGTGACTGCAATTAATTGTTGTTCTGTCATTTCCTCCTGTATCCATTGATACCTATTATGTTTTGTCTGTATATTTCTGCTAGTATATTTTGCATACCTCTCAACCTTGTAGTGCAAGAAATCTGGTCAAAGATAAAAATAAAGGGGTACAAAGGCCTAAAAATAAGGACACATTTTAAATATTGCACTTACACATTCAAAAATGTGCTATAACAATGGGTTTTGTGTTAGCATGTATGAAGGGCGTGAAGTCTGAAACTCAAATGTCTGTTGTCATTTAATGACTTCCATCCACAGCGATTTGCCAGAAAACCACAAATTTTGAGGAAAAGACTGAAAGTATGAGGGAAAAATCTGGACATTCTGTGAAAATCTAGGCAGTTGAGAAGTATGAAGCTCTGTCCTTGTTATGTTATGTGTAGCAAATGTAATTCTATTATGACAATTTTAACTGCCACACTGCCTCGGGTCATGGCTAAAAATGGTCTGTGGACTTGCCTAACAATCAGTTTAACAAAGTAAATACAAAAATAAAAAAATAAGTAGCACTCAAAGACATAATGACGAACACACAAAGCAAAAATTTCATAGGACACCTCCTGCCTACATCAGGATAAATCAAATGAAGCCCAGTATGACTTTCCAGGCATGAATCTAATTTTCAGGGTTTGCCTTGATGGAACTGAGAGTATCAGTCCATTATACATGCAATATAAGATTATTCCAGAGATGGGTACAGCAATGAGGAACAAATATGTCAATCCTGCATGTCTTATTTATTTGTTGAAAGAGACTGAAGTCTTTCGCTGGAGTGCTTGTGAAGTCACTTGTTTTGTGGAAGTGTGGGAGATCAAGGAGGCTGCATCCTTGACAGCACAGAATATTAGACATAAATCATAAATTACAGTGTGTATGGCTACAGCTTCAGGCCTGTCATGGTGGCTGATTGTCTTTAGTCTGGTGGTCTTATGGTGATCTTATTAGTTAAAGTCATCTGGGGGTTTTCTAGCTACATGATGTGTTTGTGTATATACATAATAAAAGGGGCATTATACTCTATAATGGATCTGACCTGACCCATTATATTCTGTAATGGGTCTGATCAGGTTAGACTATAGAGGAGTGATAAGGTCTTGCAACACGGAGGAGTTATTTTTACTTATTAAATACGTCTGATAGAAGGATTTCCTGATTACTGTTGCTACGTGATGGTTAAAGGAAAGCAAATGGTTTACAAAGATGTCAATATCTCGGATGACTGTATCAGTTTGGAGTATGGTGCTGTCTATACAGTAAGTCACTGCCAAGACTTGTTTACCTCAGGTGACAATGCTACACTTCTGTGCAGTTCATTTAAACACATTTCTAACACACAATTGATTTATATGATTTAGCTTTTGCTGTAATTACATGATACCATATGCAGGAGCGGCCTTAGGTCAACTGGTGCCCTAGGCAAAAGGGCTCCACGGCGCCCCCACCACACCACCAGGTGCCCCCATCCTAGTCTACCTACACCAAATAAATACAGGAAAAGTGCCCATACTAGAGCGGCGCCCTAGGCGGCCGCCTAGTTGGCCTATGCCCAAGGACGGCTATGACCATATACTGAGCAAATGACATCACCCAGCTTGCAACCATTTGCAGTTAGCCATATGTTTGATTTAATGATTTGGAGAACTGATAAGCAGATGCTGAACAGAAGGTGTCCCAGTACTGAGCACTAAGGAATGTCACTAGTCACCTTATTTATTTAGTTATTGTTGCTTTCTGAGGTGGCACCCGCTGCTTTAACTATATGGGTTCTATCTGTATGTCGGTTTGCTATCCATTTTGCAGCATAAGGGCCTGCATTTACGCCTTTAATCTTTTTTTATAACATGAGGAGTACTGTCAAAGGCCTAGGTCAGATCCAGGAATGATGTATAAACTGTATAGCTACTATCTGCAGCTTGAAAAGCTTTCTCAAAGGAAGTTTGCTAGATTAAGTGGATATAATCTCTCTTTATGGAGGGTCATAACAAAAGCCATTTTCCATACCTAATGAATATACCCTGTGGATATGCTTAAGCTGAATAGTTTTAGAAGGACCTCAGAGAGGCATGTTTGGTGCTGTTAATAAGCTACCAGGTATATTTGATATATTGTCAGGAACCATTGAGGTGGTATGTTTAGTTTTAGGCAATACAGTTGGGACATGTTCCATAATAATATTAGAGGAGAAAAGGACTCAGAATTTGTAGAACTTCATTGACTCATTCTGATATAAAGTTGCCACTAAATTTATCTGCAAGAACATTAGTAATGTCTTTTAACTCAGAGTGTGTGATATCGTTAGCAATTAATTCAGAGAATATCTGAGTGTTATTTCTCAGTTGTCTGATGCAGTTGTTTATGGTTACCCTTGTCAATGCATACTAATTTTAGTTCATATTCTGCTTTGATCTTTCTTATGGTAACTTTCTGACTTTTGTTCATTTTTAGTAGTTCTTTAATGTAGGTAGATTTTTATATACCTTAATTGTTTTTTTTTTTTCTTTTATTATAGAGCTTACTAATGCTTCACCAAGGTGATTTGTTTTTCTTCACAATATGGTTGATTCTGACTAGGATCAATAGGTTTACACAATTTGTTAGATGGTGGTAGAATTTACAGATATGGTTGATTCTGACTAGGATCAATAGGTTTACACAATTTGTTAGATGGTGGTAGAATTTACAGATATATATATATATATATATATATATATATATATATATATATATATATGTGTGTGCATTGTGTGTGTAGATATATTTATATATATATATATATATATATATATATATATATATATATATATATATATATATATATATATATATATACACACACACACACACACACACACACACACACACATATAGATATATTCAGTTTCATCTAATAGATATAAGATTGATGCCCATAAGGTCACATCAAAATACTGAAAGATGCAGCTTCAGCACTTACTGTGCATACTTCAAGCATTAACCTTGGAACAGGCTAAACAAAGAACAAGTATTTTTGCAAGGGGCAAGTCCCCCACACAATAATCTTATACGTGTGTGTGTGTGTGTGTGTGTGTGTGTGTGTGTGTGTGTGTGTGTGTGTGTGTGCATAAATTTGACAACTTCACAATACTGAAAGGAGAAATCACCCAGTAAGGGTGGAACACATCTCACACAACTGTGGTTTCATTAAGTTCAGAAATCCTTCTGAAAGCTGCACATTGGAAACTTGTATTTTTTGATTCTAACATTCTTCCCTTGGTTGATTGCATAATATAATATATATAATTAAATCAAGTAGAGAGTCTGAGGGCTACTATGACACTAGAAGCAATGAATTCTAGATGCTTTTAATTACATTTTCGAGCTGTTTTCCCAAACACTGGAGTCAGTGATAGGCTGAACAAAAATCACTGGTAAGTAAAGAAATCCAGTCTTACTTTTTTTCTTTCAAGGAAGACAAAGGCGGTCTGCACGTTTTAATGCTGAAAGCTGAAAAAATAATAGCTCTCAACAAACTGAGATGACAAGTTTGTAAGGATAAATTTATCATATTTTGGAACTGTGCTTCCTACACCCCCCTTCCGTGTATTCTTTGGTTGAGATGAAAGTGAAAGAAAAATGTTCACAATCATATTTAAAATTGTTATTGTCTTACATATATATCATGCTTCCTCACTCTTACCCCAAAAGACAGTCTACTGCTTATCCCTCTGATGTCAGACAATGAAAAGGTAAAAAAAAAACAAAAGATCACGTAAAAAATAATGATCACAGTAATGCATTCCAGCTTGTTGCAACAAAAAATACACTACCCCTAGACAAGCCATGGTTATATTCTGTCCATATTTTTGTCTCATATTTTTGGTCTGTTCCATATATTTTTTTATTTTGTGGCAAATTACTGAGGACTGAAGTAACTAAATAATGACATACATCAGATTTCTGGCACTAAGAAGTTGAGAGGTATGCTATTCCATATCTGAAGTGTTTGACCAGTGAATATGAGTTGCTTAGCTCCAAACAGAGTGAGTTCAGTGACAATAAAGAAAAAAGCTTTCCATCACTCCTTTAAAACATTTTTATAGGGGTGCCTTATACCCCACTCCCATCCCCACACCTCTGAGATTTCTGTTTTCTCAGAGTGCAGGGAATACTTCAAGATGCCACAAGCATGCACAAAAAACATCATCATTTGTACTTGTACTGTACCATCGTTAATGCCTGTGGCCTTCAGGAAATGCAGTACAGCCAAGTATTTAGTATTTATTCATGAATGCTCAGAGAAAAAAGAATGAAACAAGCTCAATTTACATTTATAATATTTAATTGAGACTGTTCATAAACACTGTCTTTGAGCACTAGTGAAGAAACGGAAAATTAGTCACCTTTAGGCCTAAACTAAGTTGACTGAGAGTCTTTTAGTCCATGTAGTGAACCCAGAAAATAGTTATCCTGGTGATTTCAGTAATGTGAGATAGGAAACCATACATATGCACTGAAATCAGTTCCATTTTTGTACTTTTCAGTTTAGAAAAGCTCAAACATGTGTCCAACGCCTCCTGGCAATTTGCAGATGAAGTACTGACTTTCCTCTATTAGAAATAGTTTTCCAAAGGCACCACAAATCTTTTCAGTACAGAATCATACTGTTTCTAGGTTACATGTTAGGCCACTTTGCAGATACTCCTATAAGCAGTCCTGCAAGCAGCAAGTTAGCAAGACAGGCCCTTATTGCTAATACAGTAAATTTTAAGGTGTTCGATATGACATAACACCATAAATACAGATCTTCTTTTCTGATTAAAAACCCCCTGCAGTAAGCCCAGCTGATAAAAAAAGTCTAGAATGGCATAGATGTTAGACAGATGGCTCTCTCAGTACTCACTGAATATAATAAAATCATCTTGGTTAGCAGCTGCATGCAAAGGGTGTTGCTGTGAACTTTGATCCATTAGGTGGGGAAAGGTTCCAAGGTCACTATGGCCCTTGCCTGTTATCAAACAACTGGACTCTCACTTTGGAGCCAGGAAATGCCAGTCTCCACTAAGAAACTCCTGGCTGTAAGCAGTAACCTTAACCCTACCCCCAGAATAGGCAAATGCTGACATACATTGCTCACTCGCCCCACCTTCCTGCCCACTCCCCCAGCAGCCTGGCTGCTAATCGAACCTCAGCTCATCTAGGTCATAGCCATGGCTCTCGTCCTATGAACCATAGATTAGTGCTGTCCTTAATTATTTTATGTTTTATAACTGATGGATTTGAGAGCTATGTTTTGCCCCATTAAATGCTTTGATCACTTGCCTAACCACATCCAGAAAGTACATGATCCTGCTATGCATAAAAATTCAAAGGGGGATATTCCAGGGTGACTCTCTTATCACCGTTACTATTCTGCCTTGCCCTTAATCTACTAAGCTGTTTACTCAACAGCTTAGCCCATGGCTCTAACCTGGCTCCTAGAAAACAACAACATGTAAAGACTTCTCGCCTTCTCTTTGTCGATGATTTAAAACTGTATAGCTCATCAGATGAAGAACTGAAAGCACAACTGCAAGTTGTAAAAACTTTTTCAGATAAGAATGTCATTTGGTCTTGATAAATGTGCAAAAGCAACATTTAAAGCAGGAAAACTGCAACACCACGGAAACATCAGTTTGGGACAAGAATGTGATATAAAAGAACAAGAGGGAGTGTATAAATACTTGGGAATTGATGAAGGATCAACAATAAAACATGAACAAATGTGAATAAAACTTAGTAAGGAATACTTCAGAAGACTTAAATTAATCCTGAAAACAGCACTGCCATCTAAGAACAAAATCCAAGCTATAAACCAATTTGCTCTTCCTGTCCTAACTTACAATTTTGGAGTGATTGACTGGCACCAAAACTTGTTGGATTGATTAGATAGGAAAACAAGAAGGATGCTTCCTGCTCACCAAATGATTTATAAAAATCAGTGCATACCAAGAGTATATATTCCATGTTCCAAAAGAGGGATAGGCCTTCTTGAAATTGATTATATGTATAGATCTGCAATCGTGGGACTCCACACATATCTGCTGACCTCACAAGACCCAAACGTAGTGAAAGTTTTGAAACATGAGGAGAATAAATCTAACATGACTTCTCTGCTTAATCTGGCAGAGGTTTATTGGCAATGAGCAGGAATGGAAATCAAACCAGAAGTAGATAAAAATCAGGCAGCAACTGAATGTGCCAGAAAACAAAAGAAACAATATAAGGTGAAGGATCAGATGAAAAGGCAAGAAATGTGGAAAAAGCATAAATATAGTTGCAAGTATAGAAAACTTCTGGAAGAACCTCATGTTGATTAGGAGTGAACACAGGAATGGTTAAGGAGAGGCTAATTCAAACCAAGAGATGAAAGGTTAATATTGGCGGCCCAAGACAGTCGGCTGCATACACATTGGTTTATAAAGTCCATTGAACATGTGGGAGAAATAGACTAATGTAGGTTTTGTAAAACTGAACTGGAAACAGTTGCACACCTCGTTGCTGGTTGCGACATACTAATGGCAGAAGGACTGTATACTGAAAGGCATAATACTGTGGAGAGACTTTTGCGCTGGGGATTGTGCAAACATTATGGTACTGAAGTGGCTGAAAAACACTGGAAACATGAGCCACAAAGCATCACAGAAAATAAAGAAGTCTACATCACATGGGATCATCCATTACCAACAGTTCAAAGATAGATGCTAGAAAACCGGATATAGTGGTCCAAGAAAAGAAGACAAGAGTAGCATTGATCATTGAAATCGCCACACCCAGTGACTACAGTGTCTTGCGTACAGAGAGACACAAAGTCATAAAATATCAGGATCTGCAGGCAGAAACGAGAGCAGTGTGGAAGAAAGATACCCAGACAGTTCCAATAGTAGTAGGAGCAACAGGTCTTATAAAAAATAATTTACAATTATATTTAGATGTTACCAATACATGTAACTCCATATGAACAGCAGAAGGAGTCATTACTTGGCACATTGCGGGTGCTGCAAAGAGCACTACTGGCTATCAAAGATTGAAAAAGTACTAATTGCACGAACTTTAATCATACTTTGACTTAGGAATGGGGTCCATTCCTGTCATGGTATTAGAAACCCAAAAGACCTGGGAGAAATTAAAGACATTGATCCTGGCCGTGCACCTGAATTAGTGGCTTCCCCTGTTACTTGTAGACTCTGTTGGGGTGATTTAAGCTGCCCAAGATGGGTTCCCTTATATCCATGTGCGGCACTGGGTATCCTCTTCTTACACAGTGATGCCCTGCTTGCTAAGTAAAGATCCCCTTTTCTCCCCAGGTCATCTGCAGAGTTAAATTCTTGGTCTGCCAACCAGATTCTCATGTCCTCGGGCAAAGTGCTAAGGGCTTGTTCCCTCACCAAAAGGTCTGCCAGCCTTTGAAAAGTGGTGACCTGACACCCACTCGCCCACCTATGAAAGTAATTGCTTAACTCAGCAATATAATCACATAGACTTTCAGGTGTGAGGGGCCAACTTTAGATCACCGTCCCTGTGATGAGAGAAGCACCCTAGACTGTATTACAAGCCTGGTGAGCTCTGTGCTACATAAGAAGTGTGCTACTTAGATGAGAGGTTGTGCATATGCAGAATATGTTCTGCATCTCCCAAGGGTTTCAACTGTAGAGCATGCAAGTCTGCCACGGGGTGTTGGACGTTAGGACACATTCCCCAGCAGCAGTATGACACTGCACCAGCATCCTCATTCATCTCACTGACTTTGGATGGGTCAGGTTGAGCCAGGAAGAGGCTAGAATGGATCAAGTAGTTCCAGTGAAGGAGGAGGGCAGCTGGTGGCAGCTCATGGTCAGCTTCATGGAGGAAAAAAAAAGTTTTGCACTCCTGAACTTTTTTTTTTCTGTAATTATTAGTACATGGAACACAAAGTTCCACCAATCATATCTTGTTATCTGTTCTTGACAAGGGTGCCAAGATTCACCTGCTGAGCTTCTCTCTTAGGTGAATTTCTTAACACCCATGTGTGGAACACATAATAAGCTGGTTATGATCAGGGATCTAATCATAATCCTCTATGTAGTTCATGGAATGGCATGATTATGCTCCAAATTCAGGAAAAAGATAAATGCGTTAAGCAGTTCTTTAGTGACAGACCCACGGTTAAGATCAAGTCTTATAAGAGGATAGTACCTACCATCCACAAGCAGTGGCAGAAGGTAAAAACAGCTTTTAAAAGCTGTTGAGGCTTCATTCTGCCATCCTAAATGCTTTACTGGCTTTCAAAACCTTTAAAACTGGTAAAACACTTTGTGCAGTCCTACACTTTAAAGCCAGTGAAACACTTGGCATGCTCCTACACTTTTTTTCTGTAACTGATAGCACATAGAGCAGATAAAGTTCCATGGAGTAAAAAGAATTAGATAATGGGTGAAATGTACATTTTCGCCCTACTGGAGAACGTTCATACTCCATATGGTGTCAGTGTACAGATATTGCCTGGTAAAGAATAAGCCCGCCACTTCACAGCGGCAAATTAAGTTGCATTGTTAAATACTATCATACTACAGACTATTACAAGTTGAGCCACTATCTAGAGGTTAGAATCAAACCCTGTACCTTGTATCTGTGAGGTAAAGACCTTAAACATTATGGCAACCCCTCCTCAGGGCCTGTAAAAAAAATATTTTTTATGTTTGCTAAATGCAGCTTTGCTGTTTAGCAAATATAAAATAAAAAAGAAGTTAAAAAAAACATTGCAGCAGCCAGCAGTTACAAGGCCTTGCTGTTTTACTTACCATTCTCTAGGCATGGTTTAAAAATGGCACTTTCAGCAAGGTGGAACACTAAAGAAAGCATAATGCACCTGAGAGAGAGAGAGAGAGACAAAGAGTGTGTGTGTGTGTCTGTGGGTGTGTGTGTGTGTGTGTGTGTGTGTGTGTGTGTGTGTGTGTGTGTGTGTGTGTGTGTGTGTGTGTGTGTGTGTGTGTGTGTGTGTGTCTGCGTGAATGTGAAAGAGGTAGAGAAAGACAGACATACAGTGTACATACTCTCAATTTCTTTGTTCAAGAATTCAGATTAGAAATAGATGAAAAGGTTTTTCATCAACATACATTATTTGAATAATAAGCATGAAACCATTATGTCTAGCTTTATTAACGGTAACCTCAGCAATTTGCCATAAAGTGTCATTTTTTAGTGGGAGCAAGAATATGAGCAAATCAGAGGCATTCTGCAGCATTGGAGACAGATGCTGGTGGGGTTTGTGATATCTTGCACTGTATGAAATGTTTGTTTTTTATTCCATCACAATGAGAGCTGAAGTATACTCAGTCAATAAAGTGTCTGTAATTGCCAAGCATCTGTGCTGTGTGTGTGTGTGTGTGTGTGTGTGTGTGTGTGTGTGTGTGTGTGTGTGTGTGTGTGTGTGTGTGTGTGTGTGTGTGTACGTCTTTGTGTGTACATGTGCGTACTTCTGTGTACATGTTCATAGGTTTAGGTTCATAAGTAAGTACTAGGCTATTGGCCCTAGGGCCTATATAAGACTAGCCAAAAAGGTACCCTGGCTTTCACCACCCAAGAAAATAATTTTCCTGTGCCACTGTCGAGCAGAGGCACAGAAGTGATCCCCAGGGTAAGTTTCCTATTTCCCATATAATCATCAAGATTTTTCTTGAAGAGTGCTAATGAGGAGCTTCGTTTGATATAGACCGGTAGTTTGTTCTAGAGTATGGGAAGTCTCTTGGACAGGAATCTATCCCTCCAGCATGTTCTGTTTATTGTGGTGACAAGGTTTAGGTCCCTAGAGCATGTAGCTCAGAGGGATTGGGATTTCTTTAAGTGGAGCATATCCAACAGCTCTGGGTCTGACATAGATTTGTATGTTAGGCAGAGATCGCCTCTGAGTAGGTGATATGCGACGGAGTAAAGCTGAAGATTTTTGAGACGGTCTGCATAGGGCATCTGTTTGAGGCCGGTAATCCCCTTTGTGAGGTATTTCTGTGGTCTTTCCAGTTGTTGTAGATGTCTTGTGAGGTACATACCAAAAGGGGCGTTGTACTCTATAATTGGTCTAATGAGTGACGAGTAGAGGGGGACAATGACTTCTTTTTTCCTGGATGAGAAACCTTTTGTGATGAGGTGTGCCATGTAGAAGGATTTCCTGACTACTGTGGCAATGTGATTATCACAGGAGAGACTACTGTCCACCTGTGTCCCAAGGTCTCTTATCACACTTTCGGTGTTAGGTTTACTACCGCCTATGTGGTAGTTCATGGGTACAGAGTTTTTACCAAAGGGGATGACAATGCACTTTTTGGCACTGAGCTTGAGGCTATGGCTTTGACACCAGGCATCTGTCTCAGTGAGGCCCTTCTGTAGGATGTCCACATCATTAGGAGTTTCGATTATGGCTCCTAGTTTGCAGTCATCTGCGAACTTTGTTAGCCAAAGACCGTCTGTGTTAGCCTGTACTTCAGAGAAGTAGATACCAAACAGAAGAGGACTCAGGACTGAACCCTGTGGTACTCCACTTATCACTGGTCTGAAGTCGGATTTGGAGTCTGCTACTTTCACAGTGCGGGTTTTGTCAGTGAGCCAGTTGGCAACCCATCTTTTGACATAGGGATTTATACCTAGTTTAGTGATTTTATCTATAATTCCACAGTGGGGGATGGTGTTGAAAGCCTTGGCAAGATCTAGATAGGCTGTGTGAACCACCTTACGCTCGTCTACGGCCCTTTACAAACTCGAACTGGGTGGGGTCTAGAGTTTGGAGATTACCAGTGTCTTTGTTTATAAGTTCCATGATGATACGTTCCATGGCCTTGCAATCCAGGCTCATCAGGCTAATGGGGTGGTAGTTCCCAGCGTCCGTGGTGGCTCCCCCTTTGTGGAGTGGGATAACCATTGCTGTGTGCCATTCAGTGGGCACAAAGCCTGAGGTGAGGCTATGATTTAATGCGTTTATATCACATTATTGAAAGATGAAAATAGCGACCGCTATTTCATCGAACCTAAAGTATCTAAACCACATAATATTGAACATTCAGAACAGCGAATTTTTTCCTTGGGAAAAAAATTGCTATTCAGAAACACATACACACAACACAAGCACACCTAAAAAACATCAATACACACACATACACTTATAATCCTACAACTAACCATACACTAAACTATATATACACTACTATCTATCCACTTATCTTAACCCAAACCCTAAACTTAAGGTCCGTCACTATCGCACACTCACCTAACCCGCGCCCTAACCCTAAGTCACTTAACCCACCCCTAAACCTAATTCACCTAACCCACGCCCTAACCCTAATCACCTAACCCACGCCCTAACCCTAACTCACCTAACCCACACGCTAATCCTAACAACCACACAATCGCACACTTACCTGAACCGGACCCATAAATCTCTACCACAGCACTGAAAATAGCGAAGCCAGAGAACCGGCCAACTGAATTCTTGTTCTGCAGCTTCGCTATTTTTAGCATTCGATTAAAATGGGTCGATATTAGAACATTCGAAGTTTTAAAACTTTGATGTTCTGATATAGACCTGATTGAACATGGTACTTAGGTGGAGTGCCAGTTTGCTCTGTAGTTCGTGTAGAACGCAACCTGGGAAGTTATGTTCTTGGCTTTGGAGAGTGTGGTTTTTACCTGTGCAGCCGTGATTACAGGAACTTTGCATTCTTCCAGTATAGAGATGGGCCCTTTAGAGGGTGACAGGGGAGTAAAGTTAGCACTGAACCTATCTGACAGGATCTTGGCAATATCAGTTGGTTCTGTATATTTAGTGCCATTGTGCTGTAACTCAGGGCAGATCTGAGTGTTGCCATTGAGATTCTTGACATAGCTATAGAATGCTTTGTGGTTGTCTTTAAATTCAGTGGTAATTTTGTTTTCGTAACTAGCTTTGGAGGATTTTATGAGGGATCTCAGCTTCTTACTGAGGCTGATCAGGGAATTCCTCCAAAAATGGGATTTTACACTTTTTTGCAACAGTTTTTTTCTTCTGTTGTAGAGTTTGTTTACAGCAGAGGACCACCAGATTGGCTTCATTTTTTTGGAGGATAGCATCTTAATTCTGTTAGGGATAGCATGATTCATGCACACGTGTAAGCGCTTATAAAGTGCAATCGTGTGGGATTCAGCAGTCGTACCTCTATTGCCCATCTGCATGGGTGTCGTGAAGTTTGCCACTTCTGTTTTAAGAAGCATGAAGTTGATTTTGGAGAAATTTTTTACGGTAGTTTCCCTAATGGGGGTGGGGTGGGGACGGGATGTGGATGTCTAGGGTGATTAGCTTGTGGTCGGATCTGACCAATGAGGAATTGAACTTTGGTGTGGAACACCAGTCACCCATGTGGGTAATGACCAGGTCTAGGATATTGCTACCCATGGTGGGGGTGTGGATAAGTTGATCCAAGGTGTTGAATTTATGAATTCCAGAAAACGTTGAGCAAAAGAGTTGGTACATGAGTAGTTTTTCCAGTTAATGGGGGGTTGAAATAGCCCATTATTAGGGTGTTGGGTTGTACCCTACTATTTTCCAGTGTATCTAGAAATGAGGAGTGGGAATCCTGGGGCATGGTGGGGAATCTGTAGAAAGCTACAATTTGGATTGCAGTCTTGCCCAGAGTTAGTTGCAGTTGGATAATCTCGGATGCATTATACTGGGCAACTAGCCTGGAGGTGTGGGTATCCTTAATAAATATAGACACGCCTCCACCTTTAGTGTTTCCGTCCAGGTTAAGTGACCGAAAGGTGTGGTATGAATTATAGCCTGGTAATGCAGGGGTGCTCTCTGGAGCCTTGAACCAGGTCTCTGACAATGCACAGATGTCGATGTTCTCCATTTTAAGGAGTGCCTCAAGTGAGTGCATTTTGAGGTTTAGACTTCTAGCATTAAGTAGCATTACCCTCAGATTTTGCTTGCTTGTACCTGTTACGGTGGTGAATTTGTCATTTGAACCTTGCCTAAAAAAAGGCATTATAGGGGTGGCAAGAGCCTTAGCCAGTATCCAGAATCCCAAGGGCGACAGGTGCACGCCATCTCTGGCAAAGCATCGTGGTCTGTTGATCATGTCATCCCAGGCAGACAGATGCTGGATCCCCTTAGAATGACACGAGAAGCTTAGCCAATTGTTGAAGTCAATCATTTTGTCCGTGTACTGTGGTACCATTCTGGGTGATGGCAGGATGCTACTCAGGGCTAGGGTCATACCTGCCTGGTCTACAAGATCGGAGTACTCCTCTATGACTCTTTCATGTAGTCCAGGGAGGTATGTCTCAGGTCATTCACACCAAAATAGACAATGACAGAGTCATATTTATACTTGTTGTGGAGTGTCCTGCGTGCATGAGTTATGTGGTGGATCCTGGCACCTGACAGTAACTTTCTCCTTGCTTAGCCTGGTGAGTGGAACATCAGTGTGCCTGACTATAGATTCACCTATGACTAGATTGTTGGGTACGTTGTTATGCCTTATGGGCTGTGGTTGAGTGGCACACTGAGTTTGTGGGCTATGTGTCATTTGGGTTGTGTTGGGGTGGAGGTTGTGTGCGTTTCTGCTTTGGAGGGCTCTGTTGCTTGGGCAGATTTTTATTGAGAGCCTCCTCAAATGTAGGTGGGTGTTTTGTGTTTCTATGTGTGTGTTTTGGTGGTGTAGGTTTTGAGGGACTTTGGGAGGGTGGCCTAATGGTTAAGGTGTTTGCCTTACAAACACAAGGTGCAGGGTTTGTGTCTCACAAGGGATAATTGGCTAGGCTTACAATCGTTTGCAAGGGCAGTTAGCCTAGTACTAACCTATGAGCGTGGTGTGGTACAAGTGTTTACCTTCTCCTCTTGACTGTCTAGTCCAGTTTTGGATGAAGAGAGCTTTGCTTCCAGTTTGGCTATATAAGTGCATCTCTCACAGGTTGTAGTGTTGGGTGGTAAGAGGACAGGCTTGTCTGTGTGCACGAGGCAATTGCTGCATTGCCACAAGATGCCCAGATACATCAGGTAGACAGGAGAAAACACCGGGAGCTGACCCTTAGACATGCCTGGATAGGTACTTATTTATTAAGTACTAAAAACTGTTTTCATCTAGATAAGTGAGGAAAGTTGAGTGCTGTAGTAATTAGTAGCTTATTTAGTGCTTGTGCCTGTGCCTCTGCATGCGTGACTTTGTGTGTGTGTGTGTGTGTGTGTGTGTGTGTGTGTGTGTGTGTGTGTGTGTGTTGACAATTTATACTCATACAACTTATATTTTGGATGTAAGATACTTCCTCCAAAAATTACATGTGCTACAGCAACTTGGAACCAGCAACGAACTATCTTAATATTACAAAAATGTACATACTAATAAAAAAAGCAAATCTGAAACAATTTGATAACTCATTATCTAAGCACAGTAATTCTACCAGGCTGGATGTTATAATGGAAATTACTTGTACAACTGCCCTTGCAGTGTAGAAGTTGGACACTGCAATACCACCAAGTTCTGGTTGCCAACTGTCAGGACATTTCCTTGATAATCAGGAAATTAGTCTCTGTCAGGAAATCACATTTTTTGTGAGGGGTTGTCAGGTATTTTGAGTCATTCAGGGACTCAACAAATGTCTGATACATTCCCAAAATGTTCACTGCTTCACTTGGATTTCCTGTTTGCAGTTAAAGTATAACGTTCTTCATAATGATCTTATCTATATGGGTTATATCCTGCCAAGGATATAAAAAACAGATAGCTTCCAAAGCTTCAGGCACATTCCATGCAGCCAAATTGTCAAGTAGCTCAAGTTGAGCTGACTAAAAGACAAGCTTGGGCGTGAAGCCCTTCAGAGCTTTATTGTCGGTGAAGAGTACACTCCTCTGAGGTTTCTGAGGATCGATGGTTGGCTTGTGTTTTCCTTAGTTGGGCAGATAAGATCCCTTTTGGGAAAAGCCTTCCATTTTCTTATTTTTTAATGACATTAAGGAGTGTTGTGTTTTAATGGATTGTTTTGAGATTGTAATGAACTTTTAAATGGAGCACTTGTTGTTTCTGTCAGGTTAAAAGTAGTGTTTTCTAACTGATAAGCTATTTTCTGAGGAGAAATTGTGTTTATTTTAAATTTGTGGTACTGCCATAGTATTTGAAAGTTTTATCTGTATTTTTTTTTTTTTGTTTGTTTAAAAATAAATAACTTTTGTAGATTGGTAGTTTTACTGGCATTCTTCCTTGTTTTCTCCAGGGAAGAGGCACCATTTATGGCTTGACCATGGAAGAGATTGTCACTCCCACAGTCACTATTTCTTCCAGCCACAAAAAGAAAAAGTTAAGCAAACAGCTTTTGCCACAACAGTAGGCTAACAATTTGCCTGAGCCACAGATGGGTGACTCTGCTGTGGTTGTTTGTTATACCTCAGACAACTCATTTTTACCCTGCATCCCTCTGGTGTAGCACCTAGAGCCACTACGGACTGGGGGCTAACCACATCCTCTGCGGCTGTTGGGGCCCCTCAGTGGGGAAGAGAGAACCACTCTTGTTGGTCCTGGCAGAGGGAACATGGAAGGTTTCCCTGTTGTGTCAGAATAATGTGCCCATCTCTGGGGAAGCAGCGGGTGCCACCATTAGTAATGCAGTTTGCCCCATTTTTCTTGAGAAATGTTAACAGAAAACCAAACATGCATCTACTCTTCATTAAATTTCGTTGGATAGGAGCAGTTTACTGGGACTGGCACAGAGTTTGATTCAGGCTACCATTTCTTCTTGTAGAGTAGTTTCTAGTAAAAGAAAGAGGGATGCTTCCTTTCCTGAAGAGATTCAAGATTCTGAATCTGAACAGGAAGATGCAGGAACAGATTCAGGGATTTGTCCTCAGATTTCTGATTCAGACTCACAGGCGAGCTCTCTTTTTGATTCTCCTTGTAGGGATTTCTCTTTCTCTCAGACTATTGCTAGAATGTCCCAATGTTCTCAGTGGGAGAGCATTGAGGTTTCTCAGTCCCACAAAAAATACTATGAATTGTTACAGAAGGATTTTCCAAAACCTACACTCATTCCTCCTGTCATCTGCTTTAGAGGATGTATGTCTTAACTGCCTGGAATTTTCCAGATTGTCAGCCAGCTGCCCTAAAAAGGCAGATAGGATATTTTACACTATTCCCAAACCTCAGCCAGCAGTTATAGCCTTAGTGACTCCTCTGCTGCTAAGCACTTAATTAATTCCAATCCTACTGCTTCTAATAAAGATGGGAACATTTTTGATACATATGGGAAGAGTGTATACTTCTGCAACTTTGAATTTCAGAATTTTAAGTTGTCAGGCTCATGTGTTAAACTTTTACAGTATATCAGAATAAAGTCTGAGGAATGTTTTTCTATAGTTTCTTCTTGTGAAGAAAAATCTGCTTTAAATAACTTAGTTTTTTTTTCTGTTGCACAGGTCACTACTCATCGTTTGCAGTGTGTGCATAACTCTGTTGATACTTCTTTCAGAGTTATGGCTACTGGTATGGTTTCAAGGAAGTTTGCTTGGCAGCATTTTCAGAACCTTCCAGATGATAAAAAAAAATATTTTAAAGTCTCCCTTGGCCAAAGATTTAGTGCCCCCCCCCCCCAACTGCTGCACAGATGATGAAAAAGTGTGATGAAAGGTGAAATATGATCCAGGGAATCTCTGAGATTTTTCAGCTTCCTTTTCCAAATTGCCCAAGGAATTTTCTTAATCTTTATCCAATTTTGGCAAAAAACAGAATAAGAACCAAGAGTACAGTCACAATAAAAACTTAAAATAGCAACTAAGGTTCCACTGCCCTCCACGCACGTTTATTAAAAACCACTAACCACAAAAAAGTTAAAAGTTGAGTGCTTTTGTCCCCTTCTAATTGAAGACTTCATCAGAACTAATAATCAAAGAACACTGCAGTCTTTATAACTCAAATACATAGTCACACAACTAACCCAAGGTCATCTGACACACTGTTTACATTATATAAAACACTAAAGCTTCAACAATTTAAAATGAAATAAATGGATAGTGTATAATCAATAATAGATCTCTTATATGCACATCAGATTTTAATGAGTTAATATTTCAACCTTCGCCATTTTAAAATGCTTTTATTGTAATCACGTCAATCAGTTATGCATGGCATCTATGATTCTCATTATATCCCTAGCAAGACTCCACAGGAGAAAGATACAGTGGTATCTGAAATCTCTGTGGTCCCAGCATCAACGCCATTTATCTTTTCAGATGCCAGTACTGAGGTTTGTCAAAAGAGAAGACACTTGGTGGAAACAACAGATATCCTTAAATCAAGTTCTCCCCTTCTCCCTTCATGCTCCAAAGCAGTTGGTTACCACAGATGCTTCAGACTTTGCTTGGGGAGCAGTTTCAGGAGAGATAAAAGTACAAGCGGTGTGGACATCAAGGGCAGGCACAAGCATATAAATATCAAGGAGATGCTTCCCCTGATCAAGGCACTCAATTCTCTGAACCATCTTTGATCCCCGGGACCTCTTCAAGTGGTTACAGATAATGCCACAGTGATGTGGTACATCAACAAGGGGAACCAGACCATACCCCCTTTGCAGAGAACCCATGTTAGCTTGGGATATAGCTTCACAGCACAATTTCACTCTATAGGCATCCTATATTCTGACAGAGCAAAACTGTGCAGCAGACAAAGTGAGCAGGACCAGGGCAGACCCTCCCAAATGGAAATTAGATCCAGGGGTATTCCAAGATTTGATCCATATGTGGGCAGTTTCTCAAGTACACCTCTTTGTCTACTATCTGGAAAATCATGGGAAAAATTCTGTTCCAGGTCTCCATGCAAGAAGGCCTGGAAGACAGATGCTTTTTCTTTTATTTGGACAGGTATGTTCCTGCATACCTTTCCACTAATATCCAGGTTACTTCTGAAGATTCAGAAGGAATCCCCCCAAGACCATTGTGGTGACTCCCGTCTGGCCCAGGAAACCATGGTTCTCCCTTTTTTGGACATGGCCTGGGTAATTTACCACACACTTCCTCACAGAATAGATCTACGCCCACAAGTACAGGGTTGTTTGATACACCCTGACATCAATCATCTTCAATTGACTGCCTGGATGACAGGGTCTTAATTCTTTTTAAGTACCTGTTTTCTGAGGATGTGCAGCAGGTACTAATGGAAGCAAGAAAGCTTGCTGCCACAAAATCATGTATTAGCAAATGGAAAAGGTTTTCTAGTTGGTGACAACAATATAACCAGCACCCATTCAAGGCTAGTTGTTCTCATGGTTTTACAATATTTGTGTGCGTTACTCTTTTATGGCCTTTCTTATTCCTCTGTTAAGGTTCATTTGTCGGCCATTTCAGCATGTTTACTCATGGAGCCTCCTCTTTCAAGGTAGTCGTATGTCAAAATGTTCTTGAAAGGGGGTTTGCATAACAGGCCTCCAAGTAAACTGATGGCCCCTCCTTGGGATCTTAATTTTGCTGTAGAGAAACTAACAGTTGCTCCATTTTGAACCAGCTAATCTGTCTTTCTTGACTACCTCATTTTCCACAAAGGCAGGATTTCTTTAAGAACTAATCCTTCTTTTATGCCTAAAGAGATATCCAAGTTTACTTTAAGTCAAACTACACATATCCCCATTGTCTTTCCTGAGCCTAAAATGAGACGGAAAGGATACTCCATACCTTGGATGTCCACAGACAATGCAGGTACTATCTTGACAGAACTAAACTTGTCAGATCATTGTATCAACTGTTTCTTTTCTTGTGAAGGTAAGAAGAAGAGACAGATAGTGTCAGACTGTTTCTAAATGGTTGCCTAAGGCTATTACCTTTTGTTATACTCACCATGACGAATCTATTCCAGGCAGGGTCAAGGCCCACTCTACAAGGAATTTGGCTTCTTCATCTTCCATGGATTTTTTTAATGCTAGGGTGTGGATATTTATTTTTGTTATACCTAGCCTTCTCTTTTCATGGTGGAGCCTCCCTCTGTCTACTTGCAGGGACGCTTTGAAGGGCTTCAAGCCCAGACTTGTCTTTTATTAGCTCATCTACTGTTATGGTTCAACTTTCACAACTGTACTTTATTATAATAGTATTTTGCTTGCTATAACAGACATTCTTAAATGTGTGAAATGTGACCATTAGCACATAGTCTGATCAAAAGACTTTTTTTTGTATTTCAATAGAAACAAAAAGTCTAAAAAGTCTGAATTTTTATATATAAAATAAAAATAATGGATCTGGCCTCCAGCTGCATTTATCTATCTGTGGCTTTAGTATAAATAATATATTACAATGAATAAAAACTTAACTAAGGAAAATTCTGTAATGCAGGTTGCAGGAAGCAACATACTGCACAAATATTATTCATTCTTCTCTTCAGTTCTTCCTATAATTTTGAACACCTTTACTTATCTCATGCACTAGTTTCAACAAACATCCCAATTATCAGATTAGTAAAAATGTTACAAAATACCTTTTAGCATGCCTACAATATTCATGTATTTGCTCATCTATTGCATTCTGCACATTATTCACTGTTTATTCAAGACTGTTTCTACCATGATTATTAATTATGAAACAGAAGCAAATCATATTTGCTCATTGTAATGAATGGGGCAGTGGGAGAAAGGGCAGGGCTTTCATCAGGACTGTGCCTCTACCAAAGTGGCAAGCCTATCCTGGGCGAGAAGAGTGTCATTATTTCTCCAAAAACATCTTCCCTTTCAGCCATTATTGCTTACCTATTGTTACCAGTTGTAACTCAACCTCTTAGCTCAAGAAATCTGGACAAGGTCGTCAATAATGGGGGGCAAAGGAAACCAAAAATGTACAAATTTTAAATATTCCTCAGATAAACTTAGAATAACAGGTTATGCATTTGGATGACTGCTGAAGGTCAAGGAGTGACACAATAGCTGCTGATATAATTTTAATGCAAAATTACACCCATGAGAAGTGCTTTCATCCTGATAATAGACTTCATCAGAGCATGGGTGTAACATATATAGTCATTCCTTAAATATTAAACAACAACCAATCAAAAAAACACTCAATTAGTCTCAATTTATACAAATATGAAGTCAATGAAATCATAATGCTCATAAACCAACTATCCTTTTCATAACTGATTAGATAGAAAAACATATGAAACCTCTGAAATAATAAGTGTAATATAATAAATGCAATTTCTATATGTGTTTATCTAAATTTATTTTACTCATAAAAAATACGTTTTTTTGCCAATTAAATATAAAAGTAATCACCATATAAATAGAAATACTCCTTTACAACTTAGCAGACCTCAGTTTTAATGCATTATTGATAGCAACCTGTTTGTTTAATCCTGGTCTTAATGTTGAGTTTAAAAGAAGCTTTAAATTAGCTCTTTGTATTCCAATAGGGTCTCCCAGTTACCTCCCCTGGCATTATATCCGCCTCGTCAATAACTCCAACTTTAAATTTAGTACCAGAAAAAACGAACAAACTTTTGAATGTTTGTAAAGGGCATTGTTATTATTTCCCTTCTTTATATCATATTAGCTGTTCATATATTCTTTTTTTCGAAGGAGGTTCTGTTTTGCCCTACATAAAAAAACTTTCACACTCTTGACAAATAGCAATATACACCACGCCTCTTATAGCACAGTTGGTCTAAACAGTGGACTTGAGATTTTTATCCTTATATTTAATTGGGAAAATATTCCCTTCCAAAATATAATTACGAAAGTGGCACATAACCACCACATTTCCAAGTGTACAGTTTATTGGAACTTCCACTAACATCATCTCTCCCTCGTTCAAAAATGTTCTTAAAATGCTTTTCCCGCTTGTATAAAAATATAGAGGGATCCCCCACACATTCATTCAAAGCTGGGTCCAAATTAAAAATGTTCCATTTATTAGTAATAACATCTTTGACCACCTTGGGATTTCTATTATAATTTAATACCAAAGCACTACTATTTCACTTACACCCAAAATTTATCATTTTTACGGGTTATTTTTGTTTTGTTCAAAAGTCGTTGCTGCTATTCTTATCTAGATTTTACATCCGCAATATGACGTCTTAAACTCAAATCACGGTCTTTATTTATTTATTTTTTACTCCAAGTGTCGGTGATTTGCCAGCCAACCAAATTAAAAATATGAGGCAAAAATCTGTACAGTTGAGAAGTATACTATTAGATATGTTGGGCATGGATGCCAAGACTCACCTCTTGAGATTCGTTGCTAAGAAAATTCACGTCTCGAACTTGGCTTCTGGGTTGAATTACGTCCATATTTATAGGCGCAATAGACTGATTACACAGACAACACAACCACAATGCTGCACGAAAAACAGAGATAACATACTGCTAGTTACCCCCCAAATATAGCAAGCCTATCTAATAGCTCTCAACTGTACAAATTTTCGCAAAATGTCCAGATTTTTGCCACATATTTTTGGTCCATTTCAAATAAAATTGTGGCTTTGTGGCACGTTATTGGCAAATCACCGTGGTTAAACTCAGAAAATAATGACAGTCATTTCAGTTTCAGAATTCAGACCATTCAGAAAATTGATGCAAAACTTGTTATTCTATCAATTTTCTAAAATAAACTGTTCTTCCTTTCCGCGCTCACGTTAGATTTTGGTCAGTATACTAAAAGGCTAGCGACTGGAATAAACACATCAGTAAATCCCGCTGTGTAAAGTATTGCGCAGGCCGGATTCATATTATTGGCTCCGCGTAATGATCATTATAATTACTATTAAAAATAATATAGATGTCAAAATGAAGTTAATAAGCGATGACAACCTGGGCTTTTATGTTTTATTGTGTCCTAGCTAGTTTATTGCAATATCATTCAAACTCTATAAAAGTAAGTAAGCGTACGTGCGCCAGAATTTTTTGGCAAAATAGAGTGGACTGTATTAGTTTCTTACAGGCGGTGAATGGGTAAAAACGTTTTTAACAGTTTTCTCGCTTCGAAGCGTTTCTAACGCGGGCCATACCTCTCAAGTGTACCTCATTACGAGGAACGTACCTCATTTGGGGTCTTAAAAAGTTCATGTTCCTCGAAGTTCCTCAAAGTTCCACATTGAAAGAGTCTGTCACACATTCAGTGTTAGGAATTTTTTATGTGAAATCCATGGTAAATAGAAATTAATCATATTAATTCATTAAATGATCTTCTTTATAAGTAAAACCAGCATATTTTAAACATCCTATGACTTTCCTAGTTGAAGTTGTTAGCAAACCCTTAGTATGTGTTCCACATTTTGCCCATTTCTTCCACATTATGAAGGCAAGTGTTCCTCATTTTGGAGATGGAAGGTTGAGAGCTATGACGCGGGCGTCAGATTGGCTTAACTCGCATTTCGCCCACTTGTGTTTTGATAACCAGTAGTGCAACCCGGTTGCTAAATAATGTTGTTGTATCTTTCAGCTTTTCCCGGTTAGGGGTCGCCACAGCGGAACACCGGTCCGCTAATGATTGGCAGTAGATTTTTACATGCCGAGTTGCCAGCTCTAACGCACAACCTTCAACGAAGGTACGCCCATTCACGCATGTCTCCACGCAGAAGACGCTCTTAGCTGAGAATCGAACCGGACAACGTCTTATTGTGAGGCGACAACGCTACCGCGGCACAGGTTTCTAAATAATGTTATGAAAATAGCACCAGTGGGCATGGGCATGCCTGTCAAGTGACAAATATTTTGAAGTTTGCTACATGTTTTTTTTCACTTAAGGTAAAGCCACATTTTATACACTGACTGAAGACGTTTTTAAGGCATACATTTGTAATCCGACGGTCATAGGGATTGTTCTTCACTTTATGCTAGTGTTTTGTGCTTTCCGTTCTAAGAACGATAACTTGAAACAGATTTCACTCCTTGTTATACATAGCAGCTGCATCAGACATTATGCCCAAGAAAGTTGTAAAGGTTTACCTGTAAAGGCAGGCTCAAAAAAGCCTTAGGTTTTTGTTTACATCTCTCCATAACCCAGTGATTTTCACCAAAGCCTTGCGTTTCTTTTCTTTTTTTCTTTTTTTTTTTATCTCTCTCCCTAATCCAGTGAGTTTCACCGCAAGTTTTCATCACTGGTTTAATTACATCAGCAGCCAAACTGGCAAAGGAAATGATAGCGGAATTTAAATGATGCCAGCAGTACAGCTTGTTTTGCTTTTATGGAGTTGTAAGTATAAACTCGAGTTAATATAAAATATTTTGTGAATTATATCTGTGCCATAAACTTGCTCACTTGTGTTTAGGTTTGTAGTGACGAGACAGAGAATTTAGCTGTCTAAAGCATGTTGTTGACACCACAGAAAGAGGGCCGCTGTACGTCCCATTTAAGTTGGAATCTGTTCATATCTTTTGCCTCATAGTCCTCGGCTGGGGTGCCTACTGTGCCGAGTCTGCATGTACGTGAGGTCGCGTGTAATGTTACCACCTGTCCCACTTTGGGCAGTTTTGTCCTGCAAAAAAATTGAAAAAAAAAAATGGCAAATGTTCTTTTTTAGGATAAAATATTTCCTATTTTCCTTAATAGATGCATTTGAAAAACCAAAATGTAAGAAACAGCAGAAGCTACTCAAATGCTACAAAAATGAACTTTTATATTGGCAAAAAGTAAAGTTCTGTTCTTTTTACTGGCTGTGGGTATGTTTTGTTCTGCAAAATTTGACGTTTCTACAAAAATGGCCCACTTTGGGCATTTGAAAATTTGGCAACCCTGGTCGCGTGGGTTTCCTGCGTGTGCTCCGGTTTCCTCCCCTAGGTGTGAGTGCGTGCGTGGGTGTGTTTTTCTGTGGAAGGTCGGGTGCCGGGCTGGCAATTCGACACCGTAAAAGTCCACTGCCAATCATGAGTGGACAGGTGATCCGTTGTAGCGACCCCTAACCGGGAAAAGCCGAAAGAAGTTTTGGTCTGTTTTGATTTTATTTGAAATTGCTGAGGACCGAAGTCACTAAACAATGACAACGGTTTGAGTTTCAGACCTCATATTCTTCGGAGAATACTTGCGAATGCATAACCAGTTATTCCAGCAACTTTCTAAATTTATAAGTGCAATATTTAATAGCTGTCCACATTTTGCGACCTTTGCCTTCCATTATTTTTGGTTTACCCAGATTTCTTGCATTAAGAAGTTGAGAGGTTTGTACAGTACTGATGACGATTTTCGCAGCGTGTTACTTGTGACGTTCATGGGGTGAGTTAAAGTAGAATTGTACTTTCCCAGATAATATATTATTTTGAATATTAAAAATAATTGGTGACTTTGGTTATTCAGAACCTCTACCAGTGGCGGCTCCAGGAATTTGCAAAAGGGGGGGGGCGCAGTCAGGTTAGTTGACTACTGGTTGAAAGCGGGACACTAGGTTTGGTGGTTGTGAAAAGATTACTTTAAGAAGCCTGACATTACGTGTGGAAAGACATCAATTTACATTCAGTTGCACATAATGTTGCTGTGGATATGGTAGTAGAAATAGGCAATTCCTATGCAGCACATGTACAGATAGTACAAGTATTTTCAATGCATGCCTGGAAAAGATGATTGGTTGCCCATACCAAGTCACATCATTCTTCCATGTCATACTGAGCATATGCACTGTTATAAACTTGGAAAGAAACCCTCTGAAGGTGAAAATAACCAGTGAAATGTATGTTATTATGTGACATTAAGTGCATTAGTAAGTAGCATTCTTCTTATACTGTCATTGTCTTTGTCTTGACCTTTTATGTTGTTGTAATTTGCGGAGCTTTTCTCCCCGGGCCTCCACTGAAAATGGACATATATCCAGCTGGACTAGCCCGGTCAACAAATGTAAAATAAAATAAAATAAATAAAATATACCACAGGCACAGATGTTTGGCTTAATTAGTAAAAGCTTCATTTAATGGCTGTACCAAATAAACTAAACTTATAAAACTTTCCTAAGCATGCCATGTTTTTGGATTGTTTACTGTTCTATGATAGGAATGTTGAGGACTTCATCAATCCTAATATTGTGATTTTGTCTTCTTTCTTCCTTCTGAAGCCATTGTCCAAAGTTAGTCATTTAGCAATTTTGTAAACCGTGATATTTTTCCAAAACTTCATGTCTCTTCAAAAAGGCAAGATATTGGAATTCAATGGTTGTCTCCCTTTAGACACATTTTTCTAGATGTTGAACTCTATTTACAAGGAGGACAGGAAATCTTATGTTTGTGCATATTTTGTTACCATCCATGGAATGAGTGTAAATCTCCATCATCCAGCACAGCCTCTCATGTAGGTATCCTCAGCTGGTATGACTGATGCAAGCAGCATAAAGCAGCACATTGCTTCCCATGATAAACAGTCAATGTGTTATACCATCAAAAGATACATAGAAAACTATGCATGAGTGCAGAGCAAGTCAATCTCTTTACCAAATATTTGTTTTGTGAATGTAACACTAAGCATTTTGTTATGACCTCTGTTTTCCCATGTTGCATTGTAGTACTTGTCACAAATTTCCGTCATACTAATGTTCAGTTCTTAATTAAGTGCATTAGTAAGTAGCATTCTTCTTGGGTGTCTTTCTGCAAATAAATCAATTACCGAAGAATAGTCTATCGGGATGTCTCTATGCATGAATAGCAGCACTAAACTGTTAAGGCGCTTTTGTCCCATAGTACTCCGGAGTTCAGACTTTCAGTTTTAAGGCTGAATTAGCCCTCTCTACTCCAGCAGTTGTGACTGGAGTGAGCAAGAGGGTATTTAATATGAATGAAATGTTTGGGAACATGTTGACATTTGTTTGAGAATAACTCTGCTTCAAGTCATTTGGCACCGCAGAACTGGCTGATAAAGCTTCCCATGTCCTTTTCCACAGTCTGAGCTCTCGGTGGAATGTTGTCAGTGAAGGCAAGTCAAAAAAAGTTTTAAGTGAATTCTCTCTTTCTAATGTTAAGCTGTTCAAGTTTGATGGAATAAGTGTGAATCATTGATTAGCTGTTGATGCCATTGTAGTGAATCAGATGGAAAGTTTATCAATAAAGTGATCCAGAAAAGGAATAAAAATTGCTCTTCTCCAGTACACTTCTGAAGTCTGTCCATCAACATTGTTCCTCATAGATTGTTACGGAAACGTGGAATGGGTAATTCAGCCTTACTGCAGAAGCTCCCCATTTCTGACATATCTCTGAAGATATTCCTAAACTCATATTCAGTGTTTGCACAAATAGCCCGCAGCTCATCAAGCACACAGCTGACTTGCTCATAGGCATACAGAATGTCTTGTCATGATCCTTGTAGACATTTGCTAAGGTGCTTAGTAAGGCCAAACAAGAACCTTGCTAACTGGAAAGAAACAATAAAGCATGACTTAGTAATTGGACTGTAAAGTCCACTGGCATCTGTCAAAGTTTTTCCATCTCAATGTGATCCTCTTTTATTCATGATATTGCCTAAACAGTGAAGAAGTGCTTCATAAATATGAAAAAAAAATCACAGGAAAACAATCTACACTCTGGATGCCTGCAAACCTACAAAGAAATGCAAAGTACACAAGGAGTACCAAAATATTTCATCTCACACATGAGCTCCTTCCGTGATAGATAAACAAGTTGAACTTTTAAAGTACAGCACCTTTCAGTTCATTTTCCATTCATTACCAGATTTCCTCTTAAAACTGAATAAGTAAAAGTTACGAACACCCTAATTCACAAAATCCTAGACAAATATTTTACCACAGGAAATAAAGTGCCATACATACATATCTGAACTAATATAATCATCCAGAGAATAGGGTATTATCCTATACTTTGGCAATGCTCTCATGCACAAAGTTTTACCCTCAGAGACTGAACTATCCCCGTGTTTTATGGCCTTTCTGAAAAAATTGAAGAGAGACTGTTGATGTAGCTCTTGCTTGGCTCCTGAAGATATGGCAGCACTTTTTCCTGACATACTCATTTCAATACAAGAACTAACTGTTTCTGTATCTAATGTACATAATAAAACAATGTCAAGTACTACTGACTTTGGCAATGGCCACAACAGTACATTGCCATTATGCTGAAGAACGCACATAAAACACTTCACAAATTATCTGTTCTCTGCTTTGCCATGTTGCCATTACTTTACAAACTTGTTTGTCTGTGGATGGTTTGGAAACAAACTAGAGAGGCATGATTGCATTGATTTGCACATGTGTGGAGGAGGGATGCTGTATATATTGGGAGAAGGATGCTAAGGATGGAGCTGCCAGGTAAGAGGAAAAGAGGAAGACCTAAGATGAGGTTTATGGATGTGGTGGGAGGACATGCAGGTGGTTGGTGTGACACAGAAAGATGCAAAGGACAGGAAGAAATGGAAACAGATGATCTGCTGTGGCGACCCCTAACAAAAAAAGTTTAGTTAGTGAATACAAAGCACGCAAGATAACATTCAAAAGCAAATAGTGCTGCTATTCTGGTGTAATCCACCATAAAAGCACTGTCACTGGATGGTATGCCTCTGAGAAGCTTTGAATAGGAGATTACCACAAGATAAGTGAGCAAGGCTGGTACATGCCATCACTACCATGAAAGCCAGACTGAGCCATGCACAGAACCTTGGGGACACAGATGGACTAACAAGGAGGTGAAGATAATAGTCTCATCTTATAGCCCAATATTCACCTTCAAAGTAGCAAAAGAACCACAGCATGGTTGTCAGACAGCCTCAACAGTTTGATCAAGAGAGTTACTGACTGACAATTTCACATACCTTTGAGAAGTCAAGGTGAAAAAGGACCAACAGCACCATGGAGATATTCAATTCATATGTAATCCATCCCTTACAAGAGGATTAGCAAAACCCATATGCACTAAACATGCTTACCAAAGTTACTACAGTAGCACTTTGGTGCTTGTTTTGCACTCATCATTTTTATCATTACACAGTATACGAGGCTGTGAAATCTTTTTCTGTATCTTCAAGATAAGCAGGCCTGTCACACAACGTGTAAACCATTCACAGTAAATTCAGAAAAGCAACCCAAGATTTCCCTCATAATGCTTTATAATCATGTCACAGACTGCAGATTTGAACACAAGGAATGAAATGACAGAGATAAAACATAAAACAGCAGAGTTTTCAACCACAGGTACATTATCCTCTGGACTGAATTACAAAGCTGTCATTACTCTGGTATATCAGGTTCCTTATACAGGGATTCGGCTCTAAGCAAACCAATCATTTTATGCCTTAGCTCTATTAACTTGTAATACAAGCTGTGGCAGATGCATTACTTAGTGAATCTTATGACTGCAGAAGCCATTGCTTCATAAGTAAAAGACATTACACCATAATGCCAGCTGCAATCTAAGTTTGGCACATTTGCTTCATTAGTTCCATTGTAAATTCAGCCAGTCTAATATCATCATAGCACAACTCTCTAAATCCCACCGTGTTTCCAGACTAGCTGCAGTAAACATTATTCTTTAACTTGAAAGGTCTTCGTTTTATTCCAGATGCAGTGTAATCATGTACTGATGCCAAGTAAATTATGTCATGCACAACGGAACTATTAAATTCATATATTTGAAATGCATATTCTTTGATCTTCCACTGCAATGGGTTATTACTTTCTCACATTACATGTGCCCCAACCTCCAAATAGCCAGTAACTCAACAATCATCTGAGAAAGCGATTGTATTTACACACACCAAAACACAATGCCGAATCAGTACATCATTTAACTTCCAGAAGGCTTTCAACTCATTGTATCACCTTCCCAAAAATACTGCAGTGTACACCCAAATATAATGTGGGAACTATATATATATATATATATATATAATGTGGGAACTATATATATATATATATATATATATATATATATATATATATATATATATATATATATACACACACACACACACACACTCAGAAACAATTGTTCAGACCCACACACTCAGAAACAATTGTTCAGACCCATTAAAAAGTGAGTGACCTCTGTCATATTGTGTTATAATTCTGCTTGGAATTATCAGCGGGATGAAAAAAATCACAGCACTGTTGACATTACACACCAATTTACTTTCTCGATATTGGTATTAACAAAGCAAAGTTTCCTGGCCATAAGGTCATAATCTGCACCTCAACTAATCATGTATTATCTAAATATTATAGTTTCTAGGCATCTGTCATATACTGTACTGCCTTGCAGAATTTTACTCCAGATATACATGGATAACAGTAGTAGATAATTTCCTGAGGTATCTTTATTGTTAACTAAACAGCTGATTATAATAAATTCCATATTTTTTTAACCTTCTCCAGGCTGAGTAAGAGTATGGTGTGCAGAGAGTAGTGTTCCAACCTGGGTGGCAAGCGAAAATAAATAAAAATATGTCAGTGCCACAGAAAATCACACATTTATATGTACATTAAACTGGCTAGCAAACAGGAAAAAAAACAATAAAGTAAACCAGATAATTAAGCATTAATTTACTGAAGGGCTTACAGTAAAACATGGCTTGTAGGGACATGCACAGTTTAATTAATGGACTCAATATTTATAGCATAAAGAACAGTAACCCATAGCAGGTGTTACACATGCAGAGTTAACAGCAAGTCTTGAAATGCTTGTGTAATCGTGTTTCACTTCATGTGGTCTTATAACTCTCTATATGCAACAGCAGCTTACAGATGCAAAGAAAGTCCATCACTACTGCAAGAAAATCATCTACAGTAAACTGTGTGGGTAAGTGTGAAATCCTAAATGATCATATTGTCTGTAGAAAGAGCTGATGTATTTTATCTCTAGATCCAGCTCAGCATATTTACATGCATGAGTAACTGTCAAATCATGTCGCATTTTGAAACACTGCTTTCACTAAGCTCATGAAATTAAATGCATGACTTTTCATTACTAAAACGCTACAGCACATGTACCTTTGAACTACCCTCCCCTGGAATCACAGCGGGAGAACCCATTATTCTAACAGCTCAATCTGCTTTTACTGCACATGGCTATGACTGCAGTTTTTTTTATTAACAGAAACAAAAACTAGCGAAGCTCTCAGCAGGAGGTGTCCCACAAATATCTGCATAGCAATGGCGTGTAACCTAACGTCTTTACCGGAGACTAATAAAAGCTTGCTGATGTTTGTAACTTTCTAACAGCAATGGGCTTATTGCTAATTTTCTTTGGCGTTGAGTGTATGCTTCAATAAAAATAAAAAAAAATAGCACATTACCTTAGCAGAGCAGATAGTTGTTTCCTGGTACTTTTAGTTGAAATCTCGACTCTCCGGTAGTGATACAATCACAGCTGACCAACATTACGTGCCTAAACTACAATGGAAATGCAGTTGGAGGAGGATCGTTATAAAAACAATCATCTGACTGCAACCTCCAATTGCATTTCCATTGTGTGTTAGCTGCGTTTCATGACAAGATGACATCACAGGATTGTGCAGAAAAGGTGCACCCACAAGACTATTTTTCTGCTTTCTGGAAAAAAAAAGTTTTAAAACAGGCCAGCGCACGCCCCTGCACCCAGGCCTAAATCCGCCACTGGTACCAGTGTTGCGCAATACTGCTAAACAGCAGTCACTGATCTGGTGTGGCAGTACCAGTGTTGCACAATGTATTGTTGTTTGCTGAAATAAGTACAAAACTAATACTGCTGTGGCTTATAGGTTCATAGTTTAGTACTAGGCTAACTGCCCTTGTGGGCCATTTTTAAGCCTAGCCAATTACCCCGAGTGGGAATCAAACCCTGCAGAGTGTGTGTGTGTGTGTGTGTGTGTGTGTGTGTGTGTGTGTGTGTGTGTGTGTGTGTGTGTGTGTGTGTGTGTGTGTGTGTGTGTGTGTGTGTGTGTGTGTGACATTATTCTTGTGTGTATCAGTAAAATGTACCTAACAAGTAATTATATTTCAAAAGTAAGACATAACATATATCACAGAACATTCAGACACGTAGATATTCTTGGAATCTGGTGGCCCCCACTCACCAGACTGTCTAAATGGATAATGGGGACTCCCTTAATCATCCCTGACTCTGTGTGTGCCCCCACCAAAGCTGTTGTTGGTTGCAGAAAAATGTATCAATTTTCTGAATATGCTGTTTAACCTGAATGGTGTTGAGATATGACCCTTTTAGGATAAAGCTGACAATAGCCTCTGTTTGCAACCACACTCATTCTAAAACCAGCCCTGCTCAAATGTGTGTACAGAAAGCTGCTACGGGTTATGAGGGGCTGGAGATTGTGTGGTTATTACATCTTTAATTTTTATCACAGCCAAACCTTAGAGGTGTACACATGAAGTCATTATAGCTTGTGTTTGAGCTGTGGGCAGTGTTTCTCCCAGACCTCAGAGGTGTACAAAGAAGGTTATTATTGCTTTTGTAAGAGAGGTGTACTGTCTAGGAGCAACAATTTTGAATGTATTACTGAAATCATTCTCACAATCATTTATCAGGCACATATACATTTGGCTGCCTTTGAGGGCTAGGGATGAAGAACATGCTATGCATATGTATATCAGCAGTCACTTGAAATATATGACTAAGGCGATGTAAATCTCTGCTTTCATCCCAGTCTAACACCAGAGGGATGCATAGGCAGTGACTGTCTCTTGTGGGAGGTAGGCAGTATTTCCAGATAAGACTTAAGTATTCTCACAACTACTGGCTTGTTAGTTTACTGTAAGCTACTATTTTGTCAGTTTTGAAAATTAAGCCTTGGGCACAACTTATGTCTTCCTTGAAAGAAAGAAATAAGACTGAAATTCTTTTCTTTTTCATAATTTTTGTTTAGGCCTCCACTGGAGTAAAATGTTGAGAAAATGCTCTAAAATGCATCCCAGACCATCTGTAAACCTGTGGCTTCTTGGGCCCTGACTTGAGTTATTTCCTAAACGGTTATTACTGGGCTGTCTTGTTCAGGAAAGGTGTGTTGAAATCATGCAAGGAAAACTAAAGCTGAATCACAACAGTGAATTTCTTGCCATTATTGGATGAAAAGGTTGCGTAAAAAGAAAAAAAAAAACTTTAAAATGCACTTCAGAGCATATAGAAAGTTATGGCTTCTTGAAAAAGCCGAGGGTAAGGCAAAATGTGAGAAAAGGAAGAAAAACATAATGTGCATGGTATGGGAAGCCCTAAAGGCGGGAAATCAGAGGAGAGGACTGGAGGGTGTGTGTGTGTGTGGGGGGGGGGGGTTGAAATGTAAGCCCAGTCATCAGTTCACTTTAAGTCCAGACCTGTACATAGAGTTCTTGCAATGTATCATTATTGCAACTAAGTGCTAGTAGCTGTAACTACCCCTTTGTTAGACAGGTCAACATAGTGATAGTGTGGTACATAGGCCTGTTGTAATGTAAGAGCTTGTAGCTACAGGTCTTTCTGTGGATACTACTCCTAAAAGTTTGCAGCACGAAATAAAAGGTTGCTTAGTATGGATGGCATTGATGGCAAGGGCGCCCGCAGGCAGGTGCAAGGGGGTGCACTTGCACCCCCCTGGAATCGGCTGGCCAGGAGATTAATTTACTTCTAATTATAAAAAAAAAAATTAAGGGCGTTCTTCTTTAAGAACTCCCTTTGCGTCCGGTCGTACAAATGGAGGTGCTTGCGACCTGTTTTCGTCTTTTCCATATGTGCGGATGGTTTACGTCTTTATCTTCCGCATTCACGCGTAAAATTTGAATTCTAGATGGGCGCGCCAGCAGAGATGCCGTGTTGTGTCCAGGAAGATGGTTGCCATTAAAATCGGAGCAAGCAAGCTGTTTCAGGAGCAGAGAGGGATTCCACAAAGGTAGGAGCTCCTTTGGTCATTTGCAACATTTCACACAACTAAAATTTCAAAGCCTAGAACACTGGCTTAAATAATCAAATCTTTATTAAATGCAAATAAATCTAAGCCATTCATATTTCACTTAGGTGAAATCTCAATTAATTTACAAAATATCACACCAACTGAACAAGTTGCCCATGTTAAACGTAAAGGGATATTTAAAAATCATAAATTATCCTTCAAGAACCATATTGGCTATGTAACCTGAAAATTCAAAACACTACATAACAGAAACAGTACTGCAAATATAGTCCAGACTCTGTTACTACCTACATTACTTTGATTCTTCTATTCATTCATTTATTTAGTTACAATTTGAATCCACTGTTTTTTAATTTTTCCTGCAACAAACACATATGTGCTACCTACTAAGCTGTTCATACAACATTATGGATAGTTTTGAAGTAGTTTTTTAATATGTGTCATAAGTTTCTGTTAATATTTGTTAATATTTGCTAGTTAGTTTAATCAAGTATGTATATTACTTTAATTCAGATAGCTTAGTTTTCTTTTTAAGTTCAGTTTGACATTACTGCTAATTTCTGTTTAGTTGATTATAGTTTAGAGCTCAGTTAGTCTCTTAGGTAATGATTTACATGGGTTTAAATGTTCTGGTGAGGTTGCTTAGTATTTACTTTACCGTATGTATCTAGTATTATTTTTTGCAGTTTGCTTAAGTGAGGCTTAGGTATCATGTTAAACATTCTTGGAGTAGCGATGAATACTTTGATAATATGCATAGAATAAGAATAAAATATTTACTCTCTGTACCATATACTTGTCCATCACTACCACTTCTCAGGTTGTGTTGTTAGGAGATTAGATAGGTAGACAGATAGATAAACACACACACACACACACACACACACATATATATATATATATATATATATATATATATATATATATATATATATATATATATAGATATATATATATATATATAGATATAGATAGATAGATAAGCAGGCAAACAGAGAGACAGACAACTGAACACAAAGAATTACATATACATACCCAGTTGGGGTTCCATAACAAATATGTAATACTTATTACTCATAAATGGAGAAGAAATGGGATAGATCGGAAAGTAATAAAAGGGAGAACAGAAAGCAGGGACAGACACAAGGATTACTATAAGGCATGAAAGGGGATTGGGGAAAGAAGGGATGATTCATTAATTATGTATGTATACATGTATTCATGCATTCATTCTTAGAAAGAGCCCTTTTTCATATATAGGAAATAAGTGTATCAGATGAAACAGAGAAAGAAGAGCAGACAGCAGGGTCAGGTAGACCAATGTAAACAGACTTAGACAGAAATACAGACACTTGCAGTGGAAAAAACAAAAGGTAGGGAGGACAGCAGATAAGCACAGACATATAGGGGATGTACAGGGGATGGACAAGTGATAGTGGTCAAGGCTGGAAAATTTTAAAGGAATGTAGAAAGACACATAAGGGATGGAAAACACCAAGATGGGATAGGGTAGCATCCTTGCACAGTTGTATGCCAGGCATCACTCACTTGGGTGAATAATACTATAGGATCATAGGAAGTTACTAGGCTATTGGCCCTGAGGCCCTTATAAGCTCAGGCAAGAGTTTAGCCCATGTTTAGACAAGTCAGCACCCAAAGCCCCTGTCCAGCAGAGACACAGGTAAAATCCCAGGGATGCATTTTCTGTTTCCCATCTAGTTATCCAGGTTGCACTTATAAAGGGATAATGAGGTACTCTGCTTGACATGGACAGGGTGTCTATTCCACCGATGAGGGAGTTTCTGGGATACAAATCTGTCCCATCAACAAGTCCTATTGATGTCACAGACCAGGTTGAGGTCACGCATGCGTTTTTCTCGGGTGGAGTTTGACTTGCGGATATGCAGCAATCCCATCAAGGCAGGGTCTGAGATTGCTTTGTATGCCAGACAGGGGTCACATCTGAGGAGTCTGTATGAAACTGAGTAGAGGGACAGGGCTTTTAGCCTATCTGTATTGAGGCCATGGATTCTCCTGTTGAGGAACCTCTATGTGGTCTCTCCAGCTGCTGCATGTGCTTAGTAAAGTACATGCCGAAGGGGGCATTGTACTCAGTAATTGGCCTTATAAGAAAAGAATACAGGGATGTTATAACCTCCTTGTCCCTGGATGAGATACCCTTACTTATGAGGTGGGCCATGTAAAAAGCTTTCCATACAACGGAAGCAACATGGTGGTCAAAAGTCAGGTTGTTATCAACCTGGGTGCCCAAATCCTTCACGACTGATTGCATGCTTAGGACATTGTTATTAATGTGATAATATGTGGTGACGTCACTTTCCCCAAAGGGGATGATGATGCATTTTTTGGCATTCAGCCTGAGGCCATGTTTCTGGCACCAGTCATTTGTTTGGGTGACACCCTCTTGGAGGACGTCCACATCACTTGGGGAATTGATAACCACTCCCAGCTTGCAGTCATCAGCAAACTTGGTCAGTCACAGCCCACTGGTTTTGGCCTGCATCTCAGAGACGTATATCCCAAATAACAGAGGCCCCAAGACCAATCCCCTGGGGTATGCTGCTCATTTCGGGTTTACTGCTTGAGGTGGCTTCCCCTATTTTGATTAGGTGGGTTCTATCAGTGAGCCAGTTTACTACCCATCTGGTAACATACGGAATGATGCCTAGTTGAGAGAGTTTATCTATTATGCTCGAGTGGGGAATAGTGTCAAAGGCTTTGGCCAGGTCAAGGTAGGTGGTGTGCACCATCTTCCTCTTGTCCAATGCTTTGGTGACTGTCTCAAAGTCAACCAGATTTAACAGACATGACCTCCCCTTGACAATGCCAAACTGTGTGGGGTCGAGTATTTGGAGGCTGGCAATGTCCCTGTTAATGAGGTCCATGTTAATCCATTCCATGGTCTTGCAGCTCAGGCTAGATAGGCTGTTGGGGCTATAATTTCCCAGATCGGTGGACACTCCACCTTTGTGCAAAGGGATGACAGTGGCAGTCCTCCACTCGGCTGGGACAAAGCCGGTACTCAGGCTTTGGTTGAATAGGGTGCCTAATGGTGCTGCAAGTTCATGCCTGAGTTCATGTAGGATGCAGCCGGGGATGTTTTCAGGTCCCATGGAGGCTGTATTTTTTGCCTTTGAGAGGGCAGTGAGGATATGTTCCCCTAGAAAAGGGAGGGGCAGGTACTGAGGATGTCCTGATTTACTGATGGGGACAGAGGGTGAAGTTTTGCTGAATCTGTCAGCCAGTAGGTTGGCTATATCTACAGCATTTGTGTATGTGGTGTCCTTGACCACCAGTTATGAACAGATCTGGGTGCTTCCTTTGAGATTGCAGACATATGTGAAGAAGGCCTTATGATTGTCTCTAGTAGATGCGGTCAATTTGGAGTCTAAGTTGGCTTTACAGGATTTCACTTGTGCTCTTATTTGCTTGTTCAGGCTAAGGAGAGATTGCTTCCAATTGGGCACCTGCTCCTTCTTGGTCCTAGACTGCCATTTTTTCCTTTTGTTATATACTTTATTGCAGATGTCCAACAGACAGGTTTACTCTTCCTTGTGGAGGATTATTTTGTCCTGTTGGGTATTCCTGATCCTATGCATCTATATAAATGCTCGTATAGTACTTTGGTATAGATTTGGATATTGGTGCCAGTTCCTACAGAGGGGAAGGAGGCTGTGAAACTGTTTATACCATTCCTCAAGTGAATGTAATCAGCTTTAGAGAAGTTTTTTTGTTTGACCCTAGCTAGAGGGGGGTCAGGGGAGATGGTGACTTCGAAAGTGACTGCTTTATGGTTGGATCTTGCCAGGGAGGATGATACTGTAGGGGGTGCTGCAGTGGTTACTCATGTTGGTTAATACCAAGTCCAAGATATTATCACAACTTGTTGGGGTATTGACTAGCTGTTCCAAAGCATTTGCATTGATAAGATCGAGGAATCTCTGGGCATTCATGTTCTGGCATGAGTAATTTTTCCAATCTATGGTTGGGTAGTTAAAGTCACCCAAAATAAGGGTAAAAGGTTGAATCATGATAGATTTGAAGAGGTGTAGATAGGTGGAGTGGGCATCTTGACTCAAATTTGGGGGCTTGTAGTAGCTATGATTTGAATAGGGGTCTTGTCAATGGTTAACTGCACCTGGAGTGTCTCCTGTGTGTCATACTTAATAAATAAATAAATAAATATATATCTATATATATATATATATATATATATATATATATATATATATTATATATTGAAACTCCACTTCCTTTGGCTTTGCTAGCCACAGTTTGGGGTCTGAATGTATGATAGGTTGAGAAACCAGGTAAGGCTGGGTTGCTCTTCACAGCTTTGAATCACGTTTCGGTGACTGCACAGATGTCAGCATCTTCCAGGGTTAAGAATGCTTGCAATAAGTGCAGTTTCATGTTTAGACTCCTAGCGTTTAGCAGCATGACCTTTAATTTGCATTTTGTTGAAATGTTTTATGTTGGTAGCATCAACCTCATGGCTTTTCCTAAAAAAGCACTATAGGGGAGACAAGGGCCTTTGCCAGAAGACTGAAGCCCAAGTGGACAGATGCAGGCCATCTCTAGCAAAGCATTGTGGTCTGTCAATCATATATTCCCAGGCTGACAGGTACTCGATCCCCCTGGAATGACACCAGAAACTAAGCCAATTGTTAAAATCAATCATTTTCTGTTTGTATCGAGGCATCATTCTGGGTGATGGTAGAATGCTGCTTAAGGCTAGGGTCATACCTGCCTGGGACACATATTCAGCGAGCTCAGTCATGTCTCTCTCTTCAAATAGTCTTGGGTGGTACATCTCAAGTCGTTCACGCCAACATGGACTATGATAGAGTCATAACAGTACTTGTTGTTGAGAGACATGAGTGCATGTGCGATATGGCAGATTCTGACACCTGACAAACAACTAACCGTGACTTTCTCCTTATCCAGCCTGGTTAGAGGCACATTTTTGTGTCTCACAGTGGAGTCTCAAATGACTAATATGTTGGGTTTATGGTTAGGCCTTAGTGGTTGCGAGACACAGGTGTGTGGAATATGCATGGTATTTGGTGTGGAGGGTTGTGGAGTTGGTGTGTTTTTGCCTCCAACGTCTCCTTTGTTTGGGTTTGTTTATGTTGAGAACCTTGTCCTTTGCATATGTTGGTATGTGTTGTGTAGTTGTGGTGTTTGAGATGTGCTGATTGTACTGACAACCTTCTCATTGCCAGATATACTGGCATGTTAGGGAGAGAACATACACTCTAGGTTCTTAATGTAATTACATCTCTCACAAATTGTGTCCTTGGGTGGTAACAGTAGATGGTTGTCCATATACATGAGGCAGTTGCTACACTCTCTCAGGATGCCCATACCAACCAGGCTAGCGGGAGAAACCATAGGAAATTGTCCATCCATATTTGTCAGAATCTGAGGGAGAAAGGCCAGGGAGACCTAAGGGGTAGGCCTAAAGCCCAAGTGCTTAAACCAAAACTAAGAGGCTTAGAATAATACTTACAATTTCAACAGGCTATAAACACGCAGTAATAAATGTAACAGAAAAGATGTAATTGAACAGTTTAGAGAACATGTAGCAGCAAGTAGCAGAAGAAAAAAGATGAAGTAATAGAGTAGGAGGAGGAAACACAAATAGTGTATAAGCAGCTGAATAAAGAGTTTTTTTTTTTTTTTTTTTTTTTTTTTTTTTGCATTATATTTTTTGTCTGTTCCTCATATAAATTCTGTTTTTGACAAATCACTGGGATGAGCCAACGATTAAAGTTACTAAATAAATGACATGCATTTGAGTTTCTGACTTGATATCCTTCAGAAAATATATTCTAACACAAATCCTGTTATTCTAGCAATGTTCTAAGTGTGTGTGTGTGTGTGTGTGTGTGTCAGAGAGAGAGAGAAATGCCCTAATTAGATCTAGCAGGTGGAATTTATTGTCAAGTGCATTTTCAAGGAATTGTGAGTTTCAAGGGAAGCAAAGGTTTCTGCTGCTCATGCTGAGTCTGCTTAAAATGTACAGCTGTTTTGTTTAGCAAATGGTATCATTATCGTGGTACAGAATTTTAAAGCAGTGTTAACACAGCAGGTAGCATACTTGCATCTTGATGCAAAGGGCTGTAGGTTCCAGTCCTACAGTATGTACATTTGTATTTTAAGGGGGTATAGTACTGCAGCGTCCTTAGTATGTCCTCCTTTGGATGAGACACCTAATAACTATGAACCTGTTTTTCAGCTTGCCACTCATTCCCTATTGCAATATACCAGCTGACCGTTTATTTTAATGTAACCTAGGCAATTTATTCTTCAAGGGTAACAGGCACTGAATTTGTAAATGAAACACTGAATTATAAAGTTTTTTCTAGCAACAACCTCTTCATTGGTTTCAGATCTCTTTAATGTGGAATTATTCAGATGACTTTTACTTCTGCAGAGATTCTGCATATTGATTGATATTGGTGGATTGCATGACAGACGTTTGAGTGGCCCTTTATGGTTGAAATGTTCTGAATTGGGCAGGTTGTCATTATTGGTTCATATGATTTGTTTCATTGCTTAAAGGAAAAATGCTCAGAACTATAAATTTAAAACACATTCTAACAAGTGGTGCTATATTATACAAGGGATATAATTCAATTATTATGTAGTATAATTAATACAGTCAGGAAGGTGAATCAATGAACTTTTGCATGGTTCTAAAAATGTGTGTAAGGATCCTGTGATTTGGAAACAGGCCAAAGGTAAACTTATCCTGCCACTGGTCAGATGCATGTTCATTGAATGTGGGTTTCGATGCTGTTTCAGTGAATGTGGGTTTCAAAGGTAGAGAAGTTTTAATGCTAAGTCTGTTTTCATTGTAAGACTATTGCTTTGTTTAGGTTTAGTAAATGCCTATCAGTGTTTGTGCTATAAAATTTGAAATAAAAGTTGTAAATGAAATCCAGATATCTGTAATCATTGTAGAAGTAAAGCATAAAACAGTATGCACACTGAGAGATTTGAACAGTGTCTATGACCAATGGGGAGAAATAGCCAAGTAATGGGACACGGGAATGGCTGTGTGGGTGGGGTGTGGGGCTGAGTGGGCGGGGGCAGCAGAGGGGGTGGGGCTGCATGGGCGGGGCTTGGGTTTGCACCCCCCTGCAAAAAATCCCGCGGGCTCCCTTGATTGATGGGATGATACTTATACTGGTAGTGCCTGGGGGGGCCCCAACTTGACATTTGCTGGGGGCACCCAAAATGCTAACACCGGCTCTGCAAACTAGTTTTTGAAGTTTGTAAATTGCAGACTTGCATTCCAGGCTGACTGTTAGAATTATTGTTTTCATTATTAACTGTTGAGTCATTGCCTGTCATAAAGTCCAATATGAAAACAGAATCCAACTGGAAATCCTTGGCCACAAGTGTGGAGTCGCTTGCATCACTTTCACTACTAATGTTGCACTTCTCAGCCTTCTTAAAGGGACCAACGCTATTCTTGCTGTTCCCTTTTGCCAGTTTACCAAAGGAAACACATAACTTACTTAAAACGCTGTTAAAGCCTACACAAGCTTGTTCAAAAGTCTGAAAACGTTTTTCCAAATCATCAGGGATAGAACAGATGGACAAGTTTGAATTGCTAGAACAAAAACAAGTAATTCACCTCACACAGGGCAAAATGAAAACAAAAATAACACACCAAACACAGAAAATAAAAAAGTATGGAAATAACCACACAGTGGTGGAGCGAGGATCAATGCTTTAATAGTGACTGAGCGCTTTCACCTCTCAGTCTTAGGCTTCATCAGAGTCACAGAAAAATAACATCACTTCCTACATATATATATATATATATATATATATATATATATATATATATATATACAAAAAGTCTCATGACATCACACTTACTGAGTAAGAACTAATTAATTCACAAAATAATATAACAATTCAGTATAAAAAAATCACATACCCCGGGATTCATGAAGCTTGCACCAGGTGCCGGATTAGCGTATGCGATCTAACTCCAAATATGGCCGCCGAGCGATTCAGATACGAGCTGTTTCCACGTGCACTACTAACATACGCCAGAGCCGCGCAGCTCCCAGTGCATGTATGTTAATTACCCCATGCGTAGCAGTGTAGCATGCAAATGAAGGTATATAGCGATTCATGAAGTGGTGCAGGTGTAGCGTAAGCATGAAGAAATGTAAACCAAAAAAATGGTTTACATTTTTTCAAACATAAAATTGAAGTCATGAAAGCGGACCAAACTTACATATTATAATGTTAATATATGCCAATGGCTAAATATATAGCCAATTGCATAAAAAAAACATGCATAACTCATAAAAAATAACATTTAATATCATGGCCACACTAATGCAAAGTAAAACCGCAGTGCATTGGTGCACAAACGGGATCACAATGAAAATATATTTAGATGTCATAAAACTGCAATGTAACACAATTCATGAATTCCCCATAATAGTCAGTGGCAAGCATGCTACACCACAACCATGGCACAAGGGTTGCTAAGGTTCTGTGAAGTGTTCTGCACAGTAACTAGGAATTAGTATCAATGTCATTCAAATGAGTCAAGTAATACTGAATCGCAAACTCCCCGCTGGCGTAAGGATGTACCACACAGCGTAGTGGTACAACACCGAGGTGTGGCCTGGCGGTAAACATGACATCAAGAGATGGGTGCTCCACCGTAGCTGTAAGCACATTGGAGCATTGCTAATCCAGGTAGCCTGTTGCTAAGCAAAGCCGCAGGATAGGGGTGTGGAAGTAGCCATAGCTTTGCTTAGCTGAGAGCACACAAGGTAAGCGAAAGTGCATGTGAATGTGGATGAAAACGCGCTCGAAACCCAGTAAACGGCTGTGCACAGCTCGCACCACAGCTGAAACAGAAAGGATATGGGAAGACAATGAGGAAATGCTGCAGCATGGTAATTGTAGTACAAATGAGTAATTAACACCTAGGAACTCACAGTGGGCCATTGACAACAGCTAACAAGGCTGCTAGCAGCTACCTGCAGAACAGGAAAGGGGAGGTGCCATACTGCAAAGAAAAGAGAACTGTCACAGCAGAACAAAGCAAACTTGCAGTAGATCAGCTACATAACAGATTTTGCAACACAATTATGGGTGTGAAAGTACAAAACAAGAAAGCAGGCAGCTGGATGCATGCCCGACAATGGGAGGGGAATCGGGTTGAAAAGTGAAGTAAAGGGCAATAGAAGAATCACGGCAGCCAAGCATAAGTCAACACCAAAGGCCCCACAATAGCAGTACCTGCTGTAAAACCCATAATTAAGATACCCTGCAGCTGGAATTGCACATACACACCCAATTACACCAGCATCATCCATTGCATAATAGTATAAGGTGTGAAAGCCCCCTCCCCACACACACACACACACACACACTGGTGTATTCCCAGACACTCTGCGCCATTGGTGTATAAAGTGATAGCTTCCAGGGCTGCTTGGACATATCTGGTGGAGCCATCCAGTACTCTCCAGGCATGTGTGCCCACATCTTCATAGTATGTGCCCAACTACACAATGTGATCCTGCGGAAACAGCTGCAACAGGGACAGAATGGTGAAGGCCCTCACAGCCCACCACCATTGCAAAGAGCCCCACAGGCACAGAGGGACTCAGACCACGAACACTCTGTGCCAGCCTCAGTAGGCAGACGGAGGCGTGCCCAGTATGCCCATGCCTTGGCGAAGAGGGAACGTATAGCGCACACACTGACAGTGTAGGCACCTATGGACTGACACCCTTCTCCACCTGCACACACACACAACCACCTGTAAATTGTCATGTATAGGTAGTCTACTGTGTGCATCCTACATAGGCAGCCCTCAACTATTGTACACACAACTGCCATTGACACAAGGTAAGTCAATACCTGAACAGTAAATTAAGCTATCAGCATGTGTCCATACTGTATATATAGGTTAATAGATACATAGGTACGTACATGCCTAACTGCCTGAGGCCAGTCATAAGCATAGCCAAAATGTGTCTGCTGTCACCACCCCATTGATTAACTAACTGTCCATCTGTGGAGCAGAGCCAGTTGGGGGAACCCTGGGGTGTATCCAATGTTCCCCACCCACTCTGCAAGGATTCCCTGGAGTGTTAGTGAGGGATTTCGTATAATGTAATCAGGGATGTAGTTCGAAATAATGGGGAGTACCCGTGACAGGAATCTTCTCAGATGATTTACATGTTACATAGACTACCTTAACCACAGCTTGCATACATAGGTAGTATTCCACAGAATAATAAACATTTGTAACACACAACCGCTGAAATGTGCGTTAATCACCCTTGCACTACCAGTGCCTGTGCTGACAGGTAAAATTACCACTGCCAGGATTAGAACACGCAACCATGTACACAGGCTTCACAATTATCTACCACTAAGCTACCTGAGATGTACCAATGGCAGTTCGGTATATTGACAGGTTAAAACACAAAAGGTAGGAATGTGTGGAAATAGGACAAACCGGCATGTACCCAATGAAAGGTGTATGCTATATATATATATATATATATATATATATATATATATATATATATATATATATATATATATATATATATATATATATATATATATATATATATATATATATATATATATATATATATATATATATATATATATATATATATATATTATATATAAATCAACATATATATATATATATATATATATAATATATATAATTCAGCATATATATATATATATATATATATATATATATATATATATATATATAGAGAGAGAGAGAGAGAGAGAGGGCTAGAAAGAGAAATATATGTCGATATATGGGGATATACATATATATGTAGATATATAGATAGGTTAACAACATCTACATAACCATGTAGGTACATATAAATGGGATACCTACCACATACCGACTGCTTGACATACCGGCGCACGTAATCACGAGGCTTAAAGTCTGAAGGACCACAGTACCGAAACACCAGAAGCGCGAGGTTTAAAATCCCGATGTTAAGGGACATTTAGTCAGTGCTTCTGGTGTTGCAGTTCATGTAGGTTACTGTGTGTAAGTGTGTTTCTGAGGGCAGTAGTGTGTGTAAGTGTGTGTTCTGAGTGTGGTGTGTGTTCCTGGGGGACTGTAATGTGTGGGTGTGGGTTTGCTTTGTATGTCTGTTTCTGTGATCTAGGAGGTAGAATATTAAAGTAGGGGGGGTGTGGGGGGCATAGCCACCCACATGGGGGGTTTAGGGGGGCTTGCCCACCTGCTCATACGTAGTGTAGGATGGTTTGTTTGGATGTGGTGGGTAGCAGTGTGCCTGTGTGTGTGTGTGTGTGTTCCATGTTTGTATTACTTTCGGGAGTTACTGTTGCTGTCGGTGATGTGGGGTATGGGAGTCTGGGCCCAGTACTGTGGGCGTCGGAATTGTGTGGTTTTGGGATTCCATAGGTATCCTGTATACAGCGGTTGAAGTGTTCATATATGAGTATAACATGGACCATAGCAATCACACATTCCACCATGACCAAACTTTATGAGCAAAGGATATGGAGAGTTTATGCCTATACACTATTACAAATATGTGCTATGGACATAAGCCGAAGATAGGGTTACCACCTGTCCTACTTTGCGAGGGACAGTCCCTCTTTGGGCAGTTGTGTCTTGACCAAAAATATTAAACGTGGCAAATGTCCTGAGATTGTAGGACATAATTACGTCCGAAATAAACTGAAATACCAACCAAGAAGTAATGTAGACCACAGCGAAGACAACAACCATGAGGTATCTTAAACGCAAAGTCTTTATTAGACGTAGCAGTGGCGAAAAACCTGGCAGACAAAATTAAAACAAGCGCTTTCGCCTGGCTGATACCAGGCTTTACCAAGATGTATGCATGAGAAACCCTAATGCATTTATACTATTCAGTGGTCATCTGACCTACATCAAATTGATTAATTAGAGCAAATCAAAATAAATTGATTAAATTAAATTAATATAAATTACAATTTTAAAGGTATAACAAAAGAATTGATATATGAATGAATTGATAAATATATATATATATATATATATATATATATATATATATATATATATATATGCGACTATAAAAACAATACCAATACTTGTTTAAAACCATTGAGATTCACTTAATGCATTAAATTTCTAAATACTATATAAATACAATGTAAAAATTCTAAAAAAATATGTGTATGTTTGTGAACTTATAAAACTTCTAAAATTCTGCCATAGAAATAGCTGGGCATGTAAACCTTAAAATGCACCTACCACAAAATGTAAAATTTAAAAATTGCAATTTAATACATGGTTAGTAAAATAAAATTAATGAAATTAATGAATATTAAGGCATTCTTTATGCCATAGGTACTCCTAACTCTAATGCTGTATAACTACAAAGAACATAATAATAAATAATAATAAATCGTATATTATAACCTGGCCCTTCTAATCTTCAAAACACTGTGAATACTAATATTGTCATTTAACCCAGGGGGTTTAGTAGCATTTAACTTTAATTGCCACATCAGTTCCTTATATTCCAAGGATGTTTCCCAATCTCCCCCTCTTGGGTTCTGGGTTACTTGCTCTAGTACCATAAATTTTAATTGCATGTTGGGACATTTTAAGGAATGCTTATAAAAAGCGTTAGTTTCTTTTCCTTTCGCAACGTCATAAAGATGCTTATAAATTCTTCTTTTCAGAGACCTTTCAGTCTTCCCTATATAAAAACTTGAGCATTGTGTACATAAACCAAGGTAGACTAATCCTTTACTTGCGCAGTTGTAGTGTCCTGCTGGTTTAATCTTAAAATTTCTTGCAGTTATATGCAAGTTGTTGTTATTAATTATGTAAGCACATTGCTTACATGCCCCACATTTGTATGTTCCTAGTCTAAGGGTAGATTGTGCAACCATATCATGAGACTGTCTTTCAAATAAACCCTTTAAATTAACGTTCCTTTTATTCACAAAGTTGGGTTTATCCAATATTAACTCTTTAATGTCATCTTGCAATGTTAGAACTGGCCAGTACCTAGTCACAATTTTTTCAACTTGTGATGAGTCCTTACTGAACGTTTGTATATATAAGTTACGTGTCTCAAATTGGGCGTCTCTCTGGACACTTCTATTCTCATTTGACAATATACCTAAGAGCGGAAAATATTTACATGTTCTGTTAGCAGTAACTTCTTCTGCCAACTTGTTAATTAGATGCATAGGATAACCTCTTTCTAAAAATAAGGCTTTTAAAAATTTCATTTCTTGCACAAATAGTTGTTCTGTACTACACATCCTAGCTGCCCTAATAAATTGGCCTTTCAAAATACCTTTCTTCTGGTGGAAAGGATGTCCACTCTCGAAGTGCAGATAGGAGTTAGAAAAAGTCTTTTTCCTATAGATTTTGGATTGAAAAGTGCCAGTATGCTGATTCTTAGAAAGAGACACATCCAAATAATTCAAGACTTCATCACTAATGTTGTAAGTGAACTTTAAAAATTGTGTGGACGAGTTAATATAAAACATAAAGTCTGTGAATTCATTTAGGTTACCATTCCATAACACACAAATGTCATCCAAATAACGTTTATAATGTGTGATAAACCTCGACCAAGGGGTTAAAAATATAAATTTATTCTCCCAGTAGTGAAGTACGAGGTTGGCATAGGATGAAGCACATGGGGCACCCATGGCAACCCCCTTTTTTTGTTTAAACAACTCTCCATTAAAGTATATGTAGTTGTTATCAAGAATAATCTCCATAAATTCTACCACCAATCTGATGGTGTTTGGGCTAAATTCAGATGACTTACATAACACTTCATTAAACCATTCAAGACCAACCACATGAGGGATGCTTGGAAACAATTCAACAATATCTATACTAATCATAAAATTAGTTGCATCATAAAAATTACTTTGGATACCTTTAAGGAAGTCCCAGGAATCTTTGCAAATACATTCCACAGAAAGGACTAGATGTTTAACAGTTTCATCAATAAACTTCCCAAGTGGTTCAACAATACTGCCTGCCCCAGCCACAATCGGTCTAAATCATAAGGGGTCCAAACCTTTGTGCACTTTGGGTATTCCAGAAATTACTGCTGTAGTGGGTTTGTTAATGAATAAATAATTATAAAATTTTTCATTAATTGCTCCTTGCATCAAATGATCATATAATACATATTTTATTTTGGCATAAGCAATATTAATCTCGTTTACTGAAACAGTGCTGTATTGTTCAGTGTCTTGCAACATATTGTACATTTGTGCTTCATAGTCCCAGTTGTACATCAATACCACCCCTCCCCCTTTGTCTGGTTTCATAACCCATATACCTTCCTTCTTTAGAATGTTAATTAGCTGAAATACTTCAGTACTCAAATTAGAAGGTTGAGAAGACCTGTTAACAGCAAATTGGTTTCTTAAATCATTTTCAACCAATTCTTCAAAGATTTTTAATGCTGGGTGTGTAGGAGGATTCAGTGTGCTGGGTCTTGTGAAACTTTCATTCAAGTGTGCTTGCCCTTTAAAAAAGACATTTAAATTTAAGCGTCGAACAAACAATTTTAAGTCCAGAATGGTGTTGGTTAAATCTAAATGGCGTAAAGGAACAAATTGTAATCCTCTAGTAAACAAAATAAAGTGCTCAGAAGTTATTGCAGTATCAGTATAATTGTAAATACAAAAATTATCTTTCTTTGTGACCACACAGTTCGTTAAGGCAGAGTCTAACATAATACCTCCATTTTCATTATCAATAAAAACATCAGATACTTCTATCTGCGAAGATTGCCCCAATCCTGTTGTTGGTATGAAACACCCTTGCCCCCGGTCTGCCCTGGGGGTAATGAAAAATCTGGTGAGCATTCTTATTAGTTTTTTGTGCTAGACACTCCCCCGGATTCATGAAGCTCGGCGCAAGGCCGGCGTAAGGCGTGCGCCGGCAGTGCAGTGTATAATCGGCATTGCAGCACCACATGCATAGTAATGAGTGCGCGCTGCAACCACAACCACGTGCAGAGGGCACGTGCGCGAGCCCAAGTAGGATGCGCCCGTAGGCGTGGCCAAGGCGGCAGGCGAGGAGCAACCTAAAGTGCTGACTGTCACAGGCCGCCTGCAATAGAAACCGCACCAGCCAGTGTCCATGGATAATGAAACGTACGCAGAGTATGCAACATAGTACCCGTCTACACAAAACGGAGAACCAAACAGTAACCCACGAAGTCCAAATTGTACCCGTCCAAGGAACAAAGGATACGCGTAATACTGTGTCCGTCACGCAATGCACTGTCAGTGGGCATACCCAGTGAAGGTGTACCGCAGCATGTCAGCGCGCCGCACCTACACAGAAGTAGCCCCATGGGCATGGTCACCAGCAGTAGTGAGAGTACGCATCCGGCCAGCCGTGTCTATATGTCTATATAACAACCCGAAGGAAACCAGATACCCTAAACACAGACAAGCATGTGCAGAGCAACATGTACTACACCCAGCAACGTGCCCATCGCATACACATAGGACGACGTATGCTGAAGCGTAATATCCAGAAGCAGAACCCATGCATGCAAATGTAATACACAACAGCCCCGTCATAGCACGTAACCCGCACCCATGTACGACCATCCACCCAACCCAGCTAGCAGCCTTGCACAGCTGCACACCAACACACAGTGGGTATACCTCAAATGTAGTATGAAGTATTGTCCTAGGCAGTGCCACGCATGCAAATATGTACCCCACATGTCAACATCCCACCTCAGGTACTGATATCTAAATGGCTGCATGTGAATGTGTTGGCAGAATGCATAACTCCCGCATGTGGTATGGACCTGTCGAAACCCCATAGGCATTCACACGCCACGGTGTCCATAACTGTACACATCTGGACAAAGCAGTATGTGCAGCCACTGTACCAATGATTAGCTATGCAGACATGTCAAACACAACACAAAGGGTGGAACATCTGCCCACCAAGCAGGACACTCCAACAGGGTGCTACAAGCACAGAAGGTGAAGGTGGGACATCACATGTAGATAATAGTTGTGCCGGATGGCCAAACACCCACGGCCAATGCAAAGGATTGAATAACACGTATATGCCTGGATGAATGGGTATGTCATATCATGGGAATAGGCTAAGCTATCCAACATAATAGCCATGCGTACCAGATACAAACTGCCAGTAACACGCAGTAGTAATGCAGGAAGGCATACACGACTGTGGGAATATCACAGGACATATGGCACATGCCAAGTGTCGACGCATGACACAAATGTCCAGGATGGGGCCCCCTGGAAAGTGGAACATGTGCCAACCCACCCCCCACTGACGTATTGGCAGTGGAAACACAACCCAAACACACACCAACACCACCGCCCATCCCACGATAGCAATGGAGGCCAGTCAAAGACCACCACGATGTGTGCACAAACAGGGACACGTGTAACTGTCGCCCTGACAACCCCCCACAGGCCAAAGAATAATAGTATGGACATATGTATGTAATGCTGCGAAGGATGTGTGGTAGTCCTCAGTATCACAGAGGTAGGTACACAGATACACTGTAATCAACTGTGACATATGTGCACTGTACACAGCATACCTGCAGGTAATACATAGTTCAATCATGTGCCACAGAAATATCCACGTATGAATGAGGACAGGGGACAGACAAGTGTGAATGGGACAAACTATGAACATAGGTTCATAGGTTCATAGGTACATAGTAGGTTATCCGCCCAAGGGCATCTATAAGCCTTGCCCATACTTATGTTGCCTTCGCCACCCCTCAGTATGAAGAAAACTATGCCTATTATATTGCTGTACCTCTGTCAAGCAGTGACACTGGAGTAATCCCTGGGGTATATCTGCAATCTCCCATCCATTGGTCAAGATTCCTCTTGAACAAGGCCAGCGAGGTGCTCAGCCTCACATGTACTGGGGTGTTGTTCCACAGCATAGTGAGTCTCTGGGTGATGAAACTGTCCCCCCAGCACGTTCTATTAATGACCGTGTCAAGGTTTAAGTCACCTGCCCTTGTGGTTCTGAGGGGATCTAGATTCTTTAGGTGAAGCATAGACATCAAATCTGGGTTCGACATGGGCTTGTATGCCAGACACAGGTCACCTCTGAGCAAGTGGTATGCAACTAAATAGAGCTGGAGTCCTTCCAGATGGGCAGCATACCACATATACCTGAGACCCTGCATCCGTTTGGCGATGAACTGTTGAGGCCTTTCCAGCTGCTGCAGGTGTCGGTTCAGATACATTCCGAATGGGGCACTGTACTCAATCATAGGTCTAATGAGTGATGAGTACAGGGGGACAATGACCTCCCCTGATCTAGATGTGAATCCCTTCATGATCAGGTGGGCAATGTAGAAGGTCTACCTAACTACTTTAGCAACGTGTGTGTCGAATGAACAGTTACTGACAACCTGGGTCCCCAGATCCCTGGTAACTTCCTCTGTGCTCAGTGGATTGCCAGCTATATGGTAGCTAGGGCTAACCTTGTTGTTCCTGAATGGTATGACTATGCATGTCTTGGCAATTAGCTGTAGGCCATGTTTCTGGCACCAGTTATCCATATCTGTGAGGCCCTTCTGAAGGATATCTGTGTCAGATGTGTTTCTGACTATGGCACCCAGTTTGCAGTCATCTGCAAACATTGTCAGCCATAACACCCCTGTGTTCGCTTGTACTCTGGAAATGTAGATGCCGAAAATGAGTGGACCCACGACTGAGCCCTGTGGGACACCACATGTGACCGGCTGTGAGTCTGACATGGCGCCAGCAACTCTGACTGTGTGGGTTCTGTCACTTAGCCAGTTTGCAACCCATCTTGTGATGTATGGGTTTACATTCAAGCTGATGATTCTGTCAATGATACCTGAGGGGGCTATTGTGTCGAAGGCCTTTGCCAGGTCGAGGTAGGCTGTATGGACTGCCTTACCCTCATCAATGGCCTTGGTGACTGTCCCTAAAAGGTCAACCAAGTTTAAAAGGCATGATCTGCCTTTGACCAAGCCAAACTGGGTTGGATCCAAAGTATGCAAGTCCCCATGTCTTCATCTATGAGTTCCATTATGATCCTTCTCCATGGCTTTGCAGATAAGGCTTGTCAAGCTAATGGGACAACAATTACCAGGGTCAGTGGAGGCACCGCCCTTGTGAAGTGGGACTACAGTCACTTTGCGCCACTACTTGGGTACGTATCCTGAGGTGAGGCTGAGATTAAACAGCTGTCCTAACTGTGGGTTTAATTCCTCATTGAGTCCGCAGAGTACACAGCTGGGGACACCATCTGGACCCATGGATGCTGTGTTTACTGACTTGGAGAGAGCATTTCCCACCTGGGTGTTACAGATGTTCTGTGGGCTACAATCCTCTGGTATAGATATCTCTTCATGTGGGGGGGAGGGGGGGAGAAGTTTGCACTGAACCTGTCAGCCAGTATGTTGGCAATGTGTGTAGGTTCAGTAATCCTCACATCATTTTGAACTCAGTCTGAGCATATCTGGGAGTGCCCTCCCAGGTGTCTAACATAGCTAAAGAAGGCCTTATGACTGTCTTTCGAGTCCTTGGTGAGTTATCTCTCAAATTTGCCTTGGATGATTTAATGAGAGCTCGTAGTTCTTCACATATAATGAGCAAGGGTGTTCTACCTTACAAGGATTCTGCCCTATCTTGTAGTAGCTTCCTCCTTTTGTTGTAGAGCTTGTTTATGGCTGGGGTCCACCAGACCTGATGCTTGGCTTTGGTACAAAGAGTCCCAGTTGTGTATGGGATTGCCTGATCCATGCAGTCCTGTAGGTGCTGGTAGAAGGCCTATGTAAGTGAACCAGCGGTTTGAGTAATGTTTACCACTGGCTCAGGGGCCTTAAAGGAGACCACACTAGTGTTTAGAAGTGTGAAGTCATCTTCTGAGAAAGGCAAATGTATGGTAACTGGCACCACCCAGAGCACTGTATGCCAATAGCAGAAGCTATTGTAGGTTGTCCAAATACACGTGTCCGTACACACGGAACATCATAGCAATAAACCACGCCCAGATGTGGGTAATGCTAGATATACCCATGGCAGACATGGTGCGTTCCCGAGGCTGATGCCCGAGGGACCACACACATATCCGGCTTTAGGCATAGGCCAACTAGGAAGCCGCCTAGGGCGCTGCTCTACTAGGGGCACTTCTCCAGTATTTATTTGGTGTAGGTAGACCAGGATGGGGGTAGCGGGTGATGTGGTGGGGGCACCATGGAGTCCTCATGCCTAGGGCACCATTTGACCTAAGGCTGCTCCTGACCACACAAAGGCAACCGTGGGTAAATACAGCAGTACCCACACCCAGACGCGGGTCATTGCTAGTATGCCATATCATCTAGGGAAAGAAACCATATATTACCAGACATAATGGCACAGCATAATGCCTGTCCGCCGCCCAACCGCAGACATGCGGCACCCGCGGCAGTGCGGACGTACTGCGCGAGATGTCCTTTACCAATGTCGACACTGTCTCGCTATGTGAAACAAAGTCAACATAGTGATTCAATACTAAACAGCGACGGAGAGCCCAATGTCCCCGTCGCTGAGCTGTTAAACCGGTTCCGCCATGTGAAATGTGTGTAGCAGAGCAGGACTGCCCCAAACTAAGCAACGGACATGTCCATGGCTCAGTGAAAGCTGTCACGCAATGTTAAACCCATGTAATATAGCGAGACAGGTTATAAATACCAAGGTATAGTAATGGAAATAGGTCCGGTCGACCAGACCGTGTGCAATTACTAAAACAGGATCTACAACGGGCATGCCGGCCAATCAGCGCACACGGTTAGGAATAATGGGGGGGGTATGGTATCATAGACACGGACAAATCGTGCCCATGTGACTCGTCTGACATTCGTACACGGTCAGGCCAGTTCCGTACAGTAGGCGTACAAGACAAAACCCAAAGCAGCACAGGAACACCCTGACAATCGAAGGCCTGTATGCGTAGGGGATATAATCCCCTGTGACCTGAATATCCCTGCGGTCACGACATATGCATCCTGGGCCATGAGCGGGAGGGAATAAGGAATGTTTAACATGTAGTACCGCACCTTTCCCAGCAGGAGAATAGATGCCTGTGACGTACGTGAGTGCGGGGTGGGGGGGTGGGGAGGATATGTAAATTTAGCTAAGCACCATGGGTATGCATATAAATGAGACAGAACAGCTAACGTGTAGTGGTCACAGCAACCGGCAAACGTGAATGCAGTCCCGTTTGAATTACGACTACAGAACATATAAATGTGAACGTGTACGTAATGCGTCCATGCTGCAAAGACTGTTACATGTGTAAAGGTGAAAGTGTGTTTCGCACACGTCCGTTAACCGGATCAGAGATATGTTACCGGAACAGTCACAACTAATACAGACCACATAACCACACAGACCCAGTAAACATATGTAAACAGAATACGGACATGCATGTGCGCCTGCGCGTAACCCACAATTAGGAAATGCAAGTGCGCGTGTGCGTGTGTGATCCGCTCACAACAGGGAAAGTTAATGCTGTGTCCTCCACGTCAATTATACATGTTTCAAAACTGTCAGCCTCTGAAAGTATGGAAGTGGACAATGCCATGTAAAGTACCATTAGAAATAGTGAGAAACACATGCTATGTGATAAGACAAACATAGAATGTGGATAGAATAACGTGTGTGTTAGTAGTATGGATTGACGACGGTTATGCATCTGTAACCCGACCCACTTGTCAGAGGGTGCCACCATACGAATTGTGTTCAGTTGGCTCACACTTGTTGACCGGGCTAGGCTAGCTGGACATATGTCCAGTGTCAGCAGAGGCCCGTGGAGAAATGCTCCACACACAATAATAACACAACATACCAAAGTACTCATATATGTAACCAAAAAAGAACAACAATACAAAGTGTCCTGAAAGGACAGGTTACACACAGATCCCAGATGACAGAGAAATATATGGCCAGTGGAAGAACGTCACAATTACGGTATCAGGTCCCTATAGAAGCAAGTAGGTCTCACATGACACGCCAGCGAATTGCCAGATAGACACAGGTCAATGTAACACACAGCAAGATTAAGGGCCAACCAGCCGTACACCATGCCAGAACCTGTACAGTGGAAAGGTATGGTATGGTAACAGATGTGTGTACACAGGTAATCCACAGACAGTAACAAAGCAAGGTATGAAACGAGGGGTTCACATGTATATATCTACACACAGCATTCCGACGGCCCGTATATATGTTGCATGGACATAGATATGTCACTTGAAAACAAGATGTAAACAACTACAGTTTATTCCATATCATATTGATATAGTTATATACAGTCATATTTATATTTAACATTGTGACTCTTATTTACATTCATATTTATACAAAATATGCATTTAATTGTACTTATTTATTCCATGATTTGGAATCTTAATGCAACAATCATACACATTAATATACAATATCATTATCAACACACTACATTCTAAGGTTTACTCACAATAATTATCAACTATGTTTCAATATACTGATTGTATTGGCCAATATTGTATTTATATTAACACATTGTTATTGTATTAATGTTTCCATTAAGTAATGTATGCAGCACCGATTTATATATGTCACTTTATCTGTAAGACTTGGAGCACTGTCCACTTAACTATGAGCAAGTTTATTGTTTAATTGTCTTTAAACTGACTCTGAAGGAAGTATATAAGGGACGACTATCTAATGTATTTCGTACTCTGACGATGCCCCATGTTAGAGGGTGAAACGCTCAGTATTTGTGGACTGTGGAGTGTATCGTGTTTGTCATCGTCTGTTTTGGTCTGGTTTATGTTCATTAATGTCTTTTATGAAGATGACTAGGACCCAAGGTGTGCTGTACTTCCGCTTACTAGCACATGGATATGGATAGGCCAAGTAATACAGAATATGGGTAGTCAAACAGACATCCGCGAATGGGGAACATACAGCATCAGTGAAAACCACTGGCCAGATGGTGACATTCCAAGTTCTACACTTTACATATGCACATAGGTGTCCATTGTAGGACCCCAAAAATTGATCCATTTTGCAATGTCAACCTGCTGCGATCGACCCAGAAGAAACGACAGCCGTGACTACGGCACAGCTAGACATATGCACCACCAGCGTGTTTAAGGTTGATGACAAGTGTCCATAAAATGCAGGACATATGATCAGAAATCCCCAGATTATCGAGTCCATAGAAGTGCATCCACATCCCAGTCCCGCACACATGAAGGATGTGTAATGTGTACTGTCGATGGTTGCAGCCATGGGATCCTGGGTATGCAGAAATGGGACTCGGTGTTGTTTGGCAGATAATGCGTTGGCCCGCCCCGTGGGAGGGATGTGGGCATAGCACATGCCTTACTCCCCACTAATGATGCAGAGCATCCACTGGATAATGCTGAGAGCAGACAGCCCTATATCAGTGTCCAGTAGGCAATTCCCATGGATGGACAAGCGTACGACCAAGATGGCACCCATAACTGGAAACCTGGTGGAATTACACAGCTGCAGTAAGGCATAGCACAGGAAATACAGATAGGGACTACATTAGACATTCCCCATACAAAGTCAGACCGTCGTGCGAATACCGGCGTACACAGCTCCCAATCTGCCATCACAAAAATGGGGATCACTCGCTTCCATAATGCGGAAAAAATGGGCGACCTGTGGAACACATACTAATGGCTCACTAACAACTGCAACTAGGAAGGTCATAGGATGGTCAAACTATGGCGTTCCCACTTATAAAGAAGATCCTTCAATGAATTAATATGATTAATGTCAATTGACCATGGAATACACCTAATCAACATAAAATAGCCGCTGGCACCTTATGGCACACAATCCAAAAAACACATAGGTAGATGAAACAGTCAACGTAGACATTGTCCAGGACAGTGCCCAAATGGTCTAAAAAGGTCCCTGTATATACAAGTAAGCACTGTCACCCATAGGCTCCATCAGACCTACACATAACATAAAAGCATCCAGGCTTTAAATATCCCTCCTTACACTTTCATTGGTCAATTTCTCATCAAACAATGAACAATTAACCCCAGCATATAAAGCGCAGACGCAATGTAAAATACACACACATATATTAACAACTTTAAAAACATCCTATTAAAACATGTATTAGATGATATTGTACCATGCCTAATTCTCATCAATTCTAAATCTAACAATATATATAGAAAATATGTATATTATATCAATGTAAAACAGTGGTAAACAACTGAAAGAGTGGACTAATAGGTGATAAATGTATAGCTGTACCTAAACTACATTCCTGTTATTTGGGTTTAAGCCACCTGCTTCTCAAAAGAGGCTTAATCTGTGCTTCATCATTCAGCCCTGGTGTGTGGTCAGCTCTCCACCTAATAATCCATCTCAATCCGCATTCTAAGGGATAGTTGATAAGGTCCCCCCCTCTGGGAGTAAAATCTAGCCTTTGTAAAACACTGAATGTAAAAGTATGCCTTGGGATGTGCTCATAGCCGGCCGTAGGCATAGGCCAACCCGGAGGCAGCCTCGGGCGCCACACTAGCACGGCCACCTTTCCAGTAGTTATGTCATGTAGGTACACCAGGATGGGGGCACCATGTGTTGTGGTGGTGGGCGCCATGGAGCCCTATCACCTAGGGCAGCGGTTGATGTAAGGCCGCTCCCGTGCTGCCGTAGGAGGGGTAGTACGGTCTGCAGGTATGTGCTGAAGTGCACATGGAACAGCGGTCTACAAGGATTACCCATAGTGGCGACACCTGCACAGACGGCTATAGCAGGACATACACACGACCATGCACACAGCTCAGTTAGACATACACACATCATAAACAGGCAATTATACACAAGGTGTATGGCGTGTACGGGTAAAGTGTCAGTACAGCAAGGATAGCTGTCTGCCACGATATCCAGCAGATGTCTCTAGGGCGTGCCGGAATACGGACGTTGCATGGACAATGAGTGGATATGCATCGTACCACAGTTCTATGTGTCAGCCGTGCAAATATGCGATACATGGGACAGACAGCTGTCCATGCAAGAGCAGCACTATGGGCATAACATAAGTATGTATATATACATCGAGAGAGATACAGACGGACACATGTGGCAAGGCCAGGAGTGTAACATACACAGCACCACCCCACCACACCTCAGCAGGGCGCACGTGGAGAACACGCTACGGAGGTCGCCAACCACAGCAGGCACACAGGCAGTCCACGAGCTGCGTCTCACCATCCACAAACACAGAGATGTCGGCAGGATATAAGTGTTCCGCGGAACTTCTAAAGCCATAACCTATGAACCCATGCGGCTGGGAGCATAGACACACACACACAGCTGGCAGGCATGGGGATTAGCCTTACCCCCACCTACCCAAACGCACAACAGTATGACAGAGGTATGGAACGCGCTACGTGGACCACTGAACACAGCACCATCAGAGGCACACGTCTAGGTGGGTGACAACATCCGTAAAGGAATAGACGCCGATAGCCAAGGTATGTGTTGCGAAGCGTCTAAAAGAACTACTCTCTACAGGGGCAGCTGTAAACACACACACACACGGGGAAGGGCCAGGAGTTGAACCTACGCCTACGTACATGAACACACTACAGCATGATGCATTTACAGAACGCGCTACCGAGATTACTGAGCACAGCGCTGTCAGAGGCCTACTTCTATGTGGGTGACATCATCCATAAAGGAATAGATGCCAATAGGCAAGGTATGTGTTGCGAAGCGACTAAAGGAACTACTCTCACCAACGGCAGCTGGAAACACACACACACACACACACACACGGGGAAGGGCCGGGAGTTGAACCTATGCCTACCTACATGAACACACTACAGCATGATGCATTTACAGAATGCGCTACCGAGATTACTGAGCACACCACTGTCAGAGGCTTACTTCTATGCGGGTGACATAATCCGTAAAGGAATAGATGCCAATAGGCAAGGTATGTGTTGCGAAGCGACTAAAGGAACTACTCTCACCAAGGGCAGCTGGAAACACACACACACACACACACACACACACACACACACGGGGAAGGGCCGGGAGTTGAACCTATGCCTACTTAAATGAACACACTACAGCATGATGCATTTACAGAACGCACTACCGAGATTAATGAGCACAGCGCTGTCAGAGGCTTACTTCTATGCGGGTGACATCATCAGTAAAGGAATAGATGCCAATAGGCAAGGTATGTGTTGCGAAGCGACTAAAGGAACTGCTCTCACCAAGGGCAGCTGGAAACACACACACACACACACACACACACACACACACACACACAGGAAAGGGCCGGGAGTTGAACCTACACCTACCTACATGAACACACTACAGCATGATGCATTTACAGAATGCGCTACCGAGATTACTGAGCACAGCGCTATCAGAGGCTTACTTCTATGTGGGTGACATCATCCGTAAAGGAATAGATGCCAATAGGCAAGGTATGTGTTGCGAGGCGACTAAAGGAACTACTCTCACCAAGGGCAGCTGGAAACACACACACACACACACACACACACACACACACACACACACAAGGGCTGGGAGTTGAACCTACGCCTACCTACATGAACACACTACAGCATGATGCATTTACAGAACGCGCTACTGAGATTACTGAGCACAGTGCTGTCAGAAGCTTACTTCTATGCGGGTGACATCATCCGTAAAGGAATAGATGCCAATAGGCAAGGTATGTGTTGCAAAGCGACTAAAGGAACTACTCTCACCAAGGGCAGCTGGAAACACACACACACACACCTCACACACACACGGGGAAGGGCCGGGAGTTGAACCTACGCCTACCTACATGAACACACTACAGCATGATGCATTTACAGAACGCGCTACCGAGATTACTGAGCACAGCACTGTCAGGAGGCATACCCCTAGGTGGGTGATATCATCTGCAGAGGCAAGGCAGACGATAGGGAATGAAGACAGAGTGCGCAGTCACACAGCATGTTACCATCCCAAGGTGGGCGTACAGTAACACGGTAGTGCTGAACTCGGGAATACCAACTAACTATGGAGCACAACATCACAACATGGATACGGGATGCACCACAGACAGTATACCCTATGAGAGGGCAACCGGCGTGCATGATGTAGGCAGCCATTGTGGCATACCAACTACATAGGACTCACCTGGATGGCCACCGTGGCTATGCAGGATGTCACTGGCCATGGCTACACGCCTAGTAGCAGACATCGGTGCCGACTGCACTGTGTACCCCCCGAATGGCATACTGGGCATGCCCTCGCCACCTAGCGTCGCTAAGGGAAACATACATGCACACGGGGTATCAACACAGATGGGCGCGGTGTGCACTGTACTGTGTGTCCATCTACACAGCTGCTTACTGGGCATGCTCACACACTTAGAATCTGCAGGGTGCAGACATGCATACACACGGGGTGGAATCATGGAAGGGCAGAGTGTGGACCGTCGTGTGTGTCCACCCACACAACAGCAACCCGGGCATGCTCACACACGTGGCAGTTGCAAAGGGGAAACATACATGCACACGGGGTATCAACACAGATGGGCACAGTGTGCCCTGTACTGTGTGTCCATCTACACAGCTGCTTACTGGGCATGCTCACACACTTAGAATCTGCAGGGTGCAGACATGCATACACACGGGGTGGAATCATGGAAGGGCAGAGTGTGGACCATCGTGTGTGTCCACCCACACAACAGCAACCTGGGCATGCTCACACATGTGGCGGTTGCAAAGGGGAAACATACATGCACACGGGGTATCAACATAGACATATGGCGCTGCACTGTACTGTGTCCATCTACACAGCTGCTTACTGGGCATGCTCACACACTTAGAATCTGCAGGGTGCAGACATGCATACACACGGTGGAATCATGGAAGGGCAGAGTGGACTGTCGTGTGTCCACCCACACAACAGCAACCCGGCATGCTCACACACGTATGCGGGCTGCAAAGGGGAAACATACATGCACACGGGGTATCAACACAGATGGGCGCGGTGTGCCCTGTACTGTGTGTCCATCTACACAGCTGCTTACTGGGCATGCTCACACACTTAGAATCTGCAGGGTGCAGACATGCATACACACGGGGTGGAATCATGGAAGGGCAGAGTGTGGACCATTGTGTGTGTCCACCCACACAACAGCAACCCGGGCATGCTCACACACGTGGCAGTTGCAAAGGGGAAACATACATGCACATGGGGTATCAACACAGACGGGCGCGGTGTGCCCTGTACTGTGTGTCCATCTGCTTACTGGGCATGCTCACACACTTAGAATCTGCAGGGTGCAGACATGCATACACACGGGGTGGAATCATGGAAGGGCAGAGTGTGGACCATCGTGTGTGTCCACCCACACAACAGCAACCCGGGCATGCTCACACACGTGGTGGTTGCAAAGGGGAAACATAGATGCACACGGGGTATCAACACAGATGGGCGCGGTGTGCCCTGTACTGTGTGTCCATCTACACAGCTGCTTACTGGGCATGCTCACACACTTAGAATCTGCAGGGTGCAGACATGCATACACATGGGGTGGAATCATGGAAGGGCAGAGTGTGGACCGTCGTGTGTGTCCACCCACACAACAGCAACCCGAGCATGCTCACACACTTAGTATGTGCTATGCGCCGTCCGGCATGCAGACGGAGTGCACACACCGCAAGTCACGGCCAGGTAAACCCGTACACACGCACAGGGTGGACACACATGCAGTTACACGTACACACACAGATGACATCACAGGCGTCACGGGTGCAGGCTGAACATTTACACACTGCAGTGAACACTGTAGCTGCCATGCCAGCACCATGTCATCGGTGCAGCAGTATGCCTCAAGGTCCAGCAACAGCATGTGACATATGTCCACAGGTCTACATGGTGGTGTACACCCATGCAGAGTACACATGTACTATCAATGATCCCACAGGTGTGATGTAGACCGCCCATATCGGTATACATGGACAGGTGTGATCCACACATACCATGGGCCTGACACAGATATGACACATGACTGCAGCTGTACCACAGTGAAACAATGTCCGGATATGTCATATATGTGATTGCCTGGCTGTGTGCATGGACTGCACACAGGACACATACGAAGCCTGTGATGTACCACATGCATAACACTGGCGTACGTGGTAATACACACACGAATGGAAGGTGGACACATGTCTGTGGTATGCACCCCCTACAGGGTGTAACGGTCTTGACTGGGACACATACACTTGTACAGTTTGCCTGTGACAGCTGTGATACCATACCACAGTCCATGTTCCATTTATGTCGACACACGTCACAACGTAGCAATGCATACACCCATGTCAACCGGGGATACATGTGACACGTGTACTGTGCACGGTGCAGCCATGCATGAGCGGTGTCCAATGTCCATAACACAGTTGCAACCCCCTACCACATGCATACCCATCATGGGGGCCGTCATATGGTGGCATAGTAACAGCACGCATGGCGGTATGTGTGTACATCATGTGTTTAAACACCTGTCTACATGCATGTGTGCAGGTGGTGGTCACAGGTGTGTCACACACCATCCTACCCTACCATGTGCATACAGTCTGCTATGTCGCCGTTACATGACAGTGCTGCCATAATGCATACCCATTGGTCAGGTGTCATCGACCATATGTCACATGGCCACTGTAACCCCTACCACCTCCCAAGTGCATATATCAGCACAGCTGCCAGATACAGTGTTGGTACGCATGATGCCCTACATACCGCAGCACGCCTGCACATATCCCATATAGTGGGTGTGGCATTCCCAGCACCGACATGTGTGCAGGACTGTGTGCCCATGTATGCCACAGATCGGGGACCATCGGTTACATGCCACACATCACTCTACACCATGGTAGAGATCTGTACATACCTCAGTGTGGGGTGCATGGATGTGGATGGTGCAGTACATGCAACACGTTGTCCCTCTGTGTAGACGTGTGGTCACCACCATGTCAGTGTGTCAACATGTGTGTATGTCTGCTGCCTGTTGTGAGGGTGTATGCAGATATGGTGTTGTGAATGGACACTAACCACACAGGGTGACCTATGGTCGCATTGTGAATGGTACCAAATCA
>NC_056744.1:1772846105-1772872446 GCF_019279795.1 Protopterus annectens | reverse complement strand
TCATGAGACCCCAGGTGGATGTCCGTGTCTGATGGGGTGTTGAGTATGGTGGCCGTGTGCAGTCATCTGCATACCTTGTCTGCCACAATCCCCCTATGTTTGCATGCACATTGGAAAGTTGAATGCCGAACAGGAGGGGGCCCAGGACTGAGCCCTGTGGGCCACCACTGACCAGCTTGGAGTCTGACATGGCACCAGGAACACAAACCCTGTGGGGTTTGACCTCCATCCAGTTGGCAAACCATCATGTGACATATGTCTCCACATCTACGCTGGTGAGCCTTTCTATGATGGCCACGTGAGTGTGGTTTGAATGCTCCCGCCAGGTCATGGTAGTCTGTGCAAACTAACGCACCCCATCAATGGCCTTAGTGATCCTCCAAACAGGTCGACCAGGTTTGGGAGGCAGGATCTGCCCTTGACTAAGCCGATGTGGGTATGTTCCGCATTTGCTGTGCACCAATGTCTTTATTTATGGGCTCCAGTATGGACCTCCCCACAGCTTTGCAGACAAGGCTTGTCAAGCTGATAGGGCAGGGATGTCTAGAGTCCATAAGAGCACTACCCTGGTGTAGTGGGACCACAGTTGCCGTATGCCATCCATCGGGACATAGCCCGTAGTAAGGCTAAGATGAAACAGCAGCCTTATGTGCGGGGTGAGGGCCTCAATGAGGTTGTGTAGCACACAGCCGGGGACACCATCTGGTCCCATTGATGCTGTGTTCACTGCTTAACTGATATCAGCCTCTCCTGGGCATACGGGATGTTTGGGAGGCTAGACTCATGTGGATTGGATACGCCCCCTCTTGGGAGGGAGGGTAGATGTATGCATGGAACATGTCCGCTGGTTTGTTGACAATGTCTGTGGGTTCAGTGATCATTGTACCATTCTGGAGTAATTCCGGTCATAACTGTGTGCTTCCACCCGTGTTCCTACCATAGCTAAGGAAGGCCCTATGGTTGTCTTATGTGTCCTTTGCAGTACCAGTCCCACAGGTGGCCTTGGATGATTGTATGAGTGATCGTATGTTAACGCCGGTATTAATCAGTGATGCCTTCCCTGGTACTGATATTGCTCTGTCATGTATTAGCTCCCATCTCTTGTTGTACGGTTTGCCAATGGCAGGGGTCCAATAGACCATGTGCCTGCCTTCGGTGGACAAGGTCCTGATGTTATCAGGATCGCTTGGTGCAAACATTCCTGGGGGTGCTCATAGAAGGCATTTGTAAGGGTTTCATCAGTGTGGCCTGTGTTTACCACTGGCATGGAGGCCTTGTAGGGTACCACACCGGTCGTATGACGTGTGTGGTTCGCTGTGGAGAGGTCATCACTGTGGTCTCCCATGCCGGTGTTGGGTGCAGGATGCGGATCTCCAGTGAGTTTACTATATGGTCTGACCTCACCATTGAGGGATGTACATCCTGTGTGGAGCATATCGTCCCCATGTGTGATGATCAGAACTAGTATACTTCCCCCCCTTGTGGGTATGGTGCATGGTTGTTCCACAGCATTCAGGTGTATGAACACCTGGGACCTTTGGTGTAGGGTGTTGTGTCCTGGGTAATGTTCCCGGTCTATGTATGGGTGGTTGATGTCACCCAATATGACGGTGTTGTGAGAGCATTCACACTCACCAGTGTCTTCAGGAAGGCTGTGCAGGTATCCTGGGTTTGGGAGGGTGGTCTGTAGCATGCAACAAACTGTAGGGCAGTCCTACCCATGGTTAATTGCACCTGGATATTCCCCGCTGCTACGTGCATTTCTGCCAACCTGGAGGTGTGTGTATCCTTCATGGAAATGGAGACACCCCCTCCTTCTGTGTTAGGTCCGGGTTATGGTCCTGAACGCGTGATATGGGGTATGACCCGATAGTGCTGGGGTGCTCTCAGCAGCCCTGATCAATGTTTCAGTCACAGCACTGACATCGATGTCCTCCATACTGAGGAGGGCATTTGAGGGTGTGCAGCTTGGGCGTAGACCACTGGCACTGAGCAGTATTACCCTGTCTGTTCTCCAGGTTTGTAGTGTAGGGTGGTAGGTTTATCATTCCAGCCTTGCCTGCAGTGGGCACTGTGGGGGCGGCAGGTGCCTTAGCCAAACCCTTGAAGACCAGGGGCGACAGGTGCGAGCCATACCTTGTCAAGGGGCGTGGCGTGCCAAGCATGTCATCCCAGGTATGAGGAATCTGGATCCCCTCAGACTGACACCGGTAACCAGGCACATTATCAAGGGTGACCACTTGGAGCCAGTATAGTGGCATCATACCTGATGAGGGTGGGATACTGCCCAGGGTCAGGGACATGCTGGCCTGGGCTACACAATCTGAGTGGCCCTCTATGTCTCCTTTAATGTATCCCAGGGTGGTATGTCTCCAGTCGTTGACACCAGCATGGGCAATGACCGCCATACCTGTACATGCTGTGGAGTGACCTGAGTGCGTGTCTTATGTGGCGGATTCCAGCGCCCGGCAGGCAGCCTACTGTGATCATTCCCTTGTTCAGTCTGGTGGGTGGGACATCGGTGTGTCTGACAGTGGCGTCACCCATTACAAGTGTGTCTGGCAATGTGTGTGTTGCCTTTGGGGCTCTGACAGTTTAGCACACTGACGTTGAGAACTATGTGTTGCATGTCCTATGTCTTGTGGAGGCAGTTGCTTGTGTGTCTGCTTCAGAGGGCTCGTTAGGTTCGTGACATGTTTTAACAGTGCCTCCAGGTATGTCTTAGTGTGTTCATGTGTTCGATTAGCATTTGCGATAGTCACATGTGACACTGGGTTTGTGGTGTGCATGGTGTCCTTCCCCTCCCGCTTGGTCTTGCCGGTCATGGTTTGAGAGAGCACAGCCCCCTGTCTGGCTATATAGTTGCATCTGTCACATGTATTATGTTCATTGGGGGAGGTGCAGCTTGTCCGTGTCCATGAGGCACCTGTAACAGTGCCCAGGATGCCCAGATTCACCATCTGAACAGGAGAGGTCGCTAGCAATTGACCCTTTGACATGCCAGAGAACGTGAATGCATTTGCTGTGTAACTGGGTCAGAAGGCACCTATAGGGAAGTGGGTACACAAGGGGATTGTAGGCCAGTGTAGTACTCCATTTAGTATACATGTACTTTACCTATGTAGGAATACTATGGGAGCAGGTGCAGAGCTTTTGTGATATAGAGAACAGACAGTCGGGATTGCAAGAAGAGAGGTTATACACATATACCTGCGGAGCACGGAGCCGGATACAGTGTAACGGTGCTTACACGGTACATGACGCACATGTCCACACATATACTGCACCTGACGCCTGTGGTCAGTGCCACAGGCTACGGTGGACAGAGACATCACATACATGGCATGACACGGTACAGGTATGGTGACATTCTGCAGGTGTCGTACGCAGTGTGCTGGCTACTGACCGCAGGTGTCACCTGTCAGCTGTGGTGCACGGTGTGCAGCAGTCGGATGCTGTACCGGTACAGGAATATGCCCGCAATCGCGCATACCTCTATGGCACACACACCATTGTGTGCAGATGGGGACACCTGTCTGTGTGGTCAGCACCCTCACAAGACAATGCACCCACGTGCCATGTCACAGGGGTGGTCTTGCACAGGTGGCCAGTAAGGCTCATAGGTATGGCATTGACAGGGCTGTACAATGCAGCACCAGTACGGGATGGTCACCCTGTGTGGTCAGTGTCCAGTCACAACACTATATCTGCATACACCCTCACAACAGGCAGCAGACATACACACATGTTGACACACTGACATGGTGGTGGCCACACATGTCTACACGGAGGGATGACGTGTTGCATGTACTGCACCATCCACATCGATGCACCCCACACTGATGTAGGTACAGATCTCTACCATGGTGTACAGTGATGTGTGGCACATGGCACATAGTCCCCCCGATCTGTGGCATACATGGGCACACATTCCTGCACACATGTTGGTGCTAGGAATGCCACACCCGCTACATGGGATATGTGCAGGCGTGCAGCGGTATGTGGTGCATCCTGCGTACTACCACTGTATCTGGCAGCTGTGCCAATATCTGCACTTGGGAGGTGGTAGGGGTTACAGTGGCAATGTGACATATGGTCGATGACGCATGGCCGATGGGTATGCATCATGGCAGCGCTGTCATGTAAAGGTGACATAGCAGACTGTATGCACATGGCAGGGTAGGATGGTGTGTGACACACCTGTGACCAGCGCCTGCACACATGCATGTGGACAGGTGTTTAAACACATGGTGTACACACAGACTGCCATGCGTGCTGTTACTATGCCACCATATGACGGCCCCCATGATGGGTATGCATGTGGTAGGGGTTGCAACTGTGTTACGGACACCGACACCGCTCATGCACGGCTGCACCGTGCACAGTACACGTGTCACATGTATCCCCTGTTGCCATGTGTGTATGCATTGCTACGTTGTGACATGTGTGTCAACATACATGGAACATGGACTGTGGTATGGTATCACAGCTGTCACAGGCAAACTGTACAAGGGTATGTGTCCCAGTGAACACCGCTACACCCTGTAGGGGTGCATACCACAGACATGTGTCCGCCTTCCCTTCGTGTGTGTATTACCGCACGCCTGTGTTATGCATGTGGTACATCACAGGCTTCAGATGTGTCCTGCGTGCAGTCCATGCACACAGCCAGGAAATCACATATGTGACATATCCGGACATTGTTTCACTGTGGTACAGCTGCAGTCATGTGTCATATCTGTGTCAGGCCCGTGGTATGTGTGGAGCACGCCTGTCCATGTATACCGGTATGGGTGGACTACATCACACCTGTGGGATCATTGATAGTACATGTGTACTCTGCACGATGGACGACACCGCCACATAGTCTTCTGGACATATGTCACATGCAGTTGCTGGACCGTGAGGCATACTGCTGCACCGATGACATGGTGCTGGCATAGCAGCTACAGTGTTCACTACAGTGTGTACATGTTCAGCCTGCACCCGTGACGCCTGTGCTGTCATCTGTGTGTATACGCAGTGACTGCATGTGTGTCCACCCTGTGCGTGTACGGGTTTACCTGGCCGTGACTTGCAGTGTGTGCACTCCGTCTGCATGCCGGATGGCGCGTAGCACATACTACGTGTGTGAGCATGGCCGGGTTGCTGTTGTGTGGGTGGACACACATGACGGTCCACATTCTGCCTCCCATGCCGTCGCCCCATGTGTATGCATGTCTGCACTGTGCAGATTCTAAGTGTCTGAGCATGCCCAGTAAGCAGCTGTGTAGATGGACACACAGTACAGTGCACACCGCGCCCCGCTGCGGTGGACACACACGACGGTCCACATTCTGCGTCCCATGATTCCGCCCCATGTGTATGCATGTCTGCACTGTGCAGATTCTAAGTGTCTGAGCATGCCCAGTAAGCAGCTGTGTAGATGGACACACAGTACAGTGCACACCGCACCCGTCTGCATTGATACCCCGTGTGCATGCCTGTTTCCCCTTCACAACTGCCACGTCTGTGGCATGGCCGGGTTGCTGTTGTGTGGGTGGACACACGACGGTCCACATTCTGCCTCCCATGCCGTCGCCCCATGTGTATGCATGTCTGCACTGTGCAGATTCTAAGTGTCTGAGCATGCCCAGTAAGCAGCTGTGTAGATGGACACACAGTACAGTGCACACCGCGCCCGTCTGCATTGATACCCCGTGTGCATGCCTGTTTCCCCTTCGCAACTGCCACGTCTGTGGCATGGCCGGGTTGCTGTTGTGTGGGTGGACACACGACGGTCCACATTCTGCCTCCCATGCCGTCGCCCCATGTGTATGCATGTCTGCACTGTGCAGATTCTAAGTGTCTGAGCATGCCCAGTAAGCAGCTGTGTAGATGGACACACAGTACAGTGCACACCGCCCGCCTGCATTGATACCCGTGTGCATGCCTGTTTCCTTCGCAACTGCCACGCCTGTGGCATGGCCGGGTTGTTGTGTGGGTGGACACACGACGGTCCACATTCTGCCTCCCATGCCGCCCCATGTGTATGCATGTCTGCACTGTGCAGATTCTAAGTGTCTGAGCATGCCCAGTAAGCAGCTGTGTAGATGGACACACAGTACAGTGCACACCGCCCGTCTGCGTTGATACCCGTGAGCATGTCTGTCTCCCTTCGCAACCGCTAGGTGTGAGGGCATGGCCAGTACACCATTCGGGGATACACACTACAGTCGGCACCGATGTCTGCTACTAGGCGTGTAGCCATGGCCAATGACATCCTGCATAGCCATGGTGACCATCCAGGTGACTCATATGTGGTTGTTATGCCACAATGGCTGCCTACATCCTGCATGCCGGATGCCCTCTCATAGGGTATACTGTATGTGGTGCATCCCGTATTCATGTCGTGATGTACTGCTCCGTAGTTAGTTGGTATTCCCGACTGCAGCACTACCGTGTTACTGCACGGTCACCTTGGGATGGTAACATGCTGTGTGACTGCGCACTCTGTCTTCATTCCCTATCGGCTGCCTTGCCTCTGCAGATGATACCACCCACCTAGGGGTATGCCTCCTGACAGTGCTGTGCTCAGTAATCTCGGTAGCGTGTTCTGTAAATGCATCATGCTGTAGTGTGTTCATGTAGGTAGGCATAGGTTCGACTCCCGGCCCTCCCTGTGTGTGTGTGTGTGTGTGTGTGTGTGTGTGTGTGTGTGTTTCCAGCTGCCTCTGCAGATGACCATGCTTTTAGACGCTTCGCAACACATACCTTGCCTATTGTCAGCTATTCCCTTACGGATGATGTCACCCGCCTAGAAGTATGCCTCTGACAGGGCTGTGCTCAGTAATCTCGGTAGCGCGTCCTGTAAATGCATCATGCTGTAGTGTGTTCATGTAGGTAGGTGTAGGTTCGACTCCCGGCCCTTCCCCGTGTGTGTGTGTGTGTGTGTGTGTGTTTCCAGCTGCCTCTGCAGATGACCATGCTTTTAGACGCTTCACAACACATACCTTGCCTATTGTCAGCTATTCCCTTACGGATGATGTCACCCGCCTAGAAGTATGCCTCTGACAGCGCTGTGCTCAGTAATCTCGGTAGCGTTCTGTAAATGCATCATGCTGTAGTGTGTTCATGTAGGTAGGCGTAGGTTCGACTCCCGGCCCTTCCCTGTGTGTGTGTGTGTGTGTGTGTGTGTGTGTGTGTTTCCAGCTGCCTCTGCAGATGACCATGCTTTTAGACGCTTCGCAACACATACCTTGCCTATTGTCAGCTATTCCCTTACGGATGATGTCACCCGCCTAGAAGTATGCCTCTGACAGCGCTGTGCTCAGTAATCTCGGTAGCGTGTTCTGTAAATGCATCATGCTGTAGTGAGTTCATGTAGGTAGGCGTAGGTTCGACTCCCGGCCCTTCCCCGTGTGTGTGTGTGTGTGTGTGTGTGTGTGTGTGTGTGTGTGTTTCCAGCTGCCTCTGCAGATGACCATGCTTTTAGACGCTTCGCAACACATACCTTGGCTATTGTCAGCTATTCCCTTACGGATGATGTCACCCGCCTAGAAGTATGCCTCTGACAGCACTGTGCTCAGTAATCTCGGTAGCGTTCTGTAAATGCATCATGCTGTAGTGTGTTCATGTAGGTAGGCGTAGGTTCGACTCCCGGCCCTTCCCCGTGTGTGTGTGAGGTGTGTGTGTGTGTGTGTGTTTCCAGCTGCCTCTGCAGATGACCATGCTTTTAGACGCTTCGCAACACATACCTTGCCTATTGTCAGCTATTCCCTTACGGATGATGTCACCCGCCTAGAAGTATGCCTCTGACAGCACTGTGCTCAGTAATCTCGGTAGCGTTCTGTAAATGCATCATGCTGTAGTGTGTTCATGTAGGTAGGCGTAGGTTCGACTCCCGGCCCTTCCCGTGTGTGTGTGAGGTGTGTGTGTGTGTTTCCAGCTGCCTCTGCAGATGACCATGCTTTTAGACGCTTCGCAACACATACCTTGCCTATTGTCAGCTATTCCCTTACGGATGATGTCACCCGCCTAGAAGTATGCCTCTGACAGCACTGTGCTCAGTAATCTCGGTAGCGCATTCTGTAAATGCATCATGCTGTAGTGTGTTCATGTAGGTAGGCGTAGGTTCGACTCCCAGCCCTTCCCTGTGTGTGTGTGTGTGTGTGTGTGTTTCCAGCTGCCTCTGCAGATGACCATGCTTTTAGACGCTTCGCAACACATACCTTGCCTATTGTCAGCTATTCCCTTACGGATGATGTCACCCGCCTAGAAGTATGCCTCTGACAGCGCTGTGCTCAGTAATCTCGGTAGCGCGTTCTGTAAATGCATCATGCTGTAGTGTGTTCATGTAGGTAGGCGTAGGTTCGACTCCGGCCCTTCCCTGTGTGTGTGTGTGTGTGTGTGTGTGTGTTTCCAGCTGCCTCTGCAGATGACCATGCTTTTAGACGCTTCGCAACACATACCTTGGCTATTGTCAGCTATTCCCTTACGGATGATGTCACCCGCCTAGAAGTATGCCTCTGACAGCACTGTGCTCAGTAATCTCGGTAGCGCGTTCTGTAAATGCATCATGCTGTAGTGAGTACATGTAGGTAGGCGTAGGTTCGACTCCCGGCCCTTTCCCGTGTGTGTGTGGGGTGTGTGTGTTCACAGCTTCCCTAGTAGAGTGTAGTTATTTTAGACGCTTGGCAACACATACCTTGGCTATCTGCGGCTATTCCTTTACGGATGTTGTCACCCACCTGGACATGTGCCTCTGACGGTGCTGTGTTCGGTGGTCCACGTAGCGTGCTCCATACCTGTGTCATACTGTTGTGCGGTTGGGTATGTGGGGGTGTGGTCAATCACCATGCCTGCCAGATGTGTGTGTGTGTCTATGCTCCCAGCCGCATGGGTTCATAGGGTATGGCTTTAGAGTTTCCGCAGAACACTCATATCCTGCCGCCATCCCTGTGTTTGTGGATGGTGAGACGCAGCTCGTGGACTGCCTGTGTGCCTGCTGTGGTTGGCGACCTCCGTAGCGTGTTCTCCATGTGCACCCTGCTATGGTGTGGTGCTGTGTACGTTACACTCACGGCCTTGCCACATGTGTCCGTCTGTATCACTGTCGTTGTATATCTACATACCTATGTTGTGCCCATAGCGCTGCTCTTGCATGGACAGCCGTCTGTCCCATGTATCGCATATTTGCACGGCTGACACATAGAACTGTGGTACGATGCATATCCACTCATTGTCCATGCAACGTCCGTATTCCAGAACACCCTAGAGACATCAGCTGGATATCGTGGCAGACAGCTATCCTTGCTGTACTGACACTGTACCCGCATACGCCATAAACCTTGTGTATAATTGCCTATTTATGGTGTGTGTATGTCTAACTGTGCTGTATGCATGGTCGTGTGTGTGTCCCGCTATAGCCATCTGTGCAGGTGTCGCCACTATGGGTAATCCTTGTGAACCGCTGTTTCATGTGCACTTCTGCACATACCTGCAGACCGTACTACCCCCCTACGGCAGCGGCCTTAGATCGACCGCTGCCCTAGGCTATAGGGCTCCATGGCGCACACCACCACAACACATGGTGCCCCCATCCTGGTGTACCTACATGACATACCTACTAGACAGGTGGCCCTACTAGTGCGGCGGCGCCCTAGGCAGCCGCAGGATTGGCGATGCCTACGGCCGGCTATGAGCACATCACAAGGCATACGCTACATTCAGTGTTTTACGAAGGCTAGGTTATAATACCAGAGGGGGGACCTCATCAACTATGCTTTAGAATGCGGATTTAGATGGATTATTAGGTGGAGGGTTGACCACACACCAGGGCTGACTGATGAAACACTGATGAAGCCTCTTTTGAGAAGCAGGTGGCTTAAACCCCTGTAACAGGAATGTAGTTTAGGTACAGATATACAGTTAACACACATTAGTCCACTCTTTCAGTTGTTTACCACTGTATTACATTGATATGATATACATATCTTCTATATATATTGTTGGATCTTTGATTGATGAGTATTAGGCATAGTACAATATCATATAATACATGTGTTAATAGGATGTTTTTGGAGATGTTAATATATGTGTGTGTAGCTAACATTGCGTCTGTGCTTTATATGCTGTGGTTAAATGTTCATTGTTTGCTGAGAAATTGACCAATGAAAGTGTAAGGGGGGATATTTAAAGCATGGATGCTTTTATGTTATGTGTAAGTCTGACGGAGCCTACGGGTGAAAGCGCTTACATGTCTATGAATGAACCTTTGTATACCATTTGTGACCTGTCCTGGACAATGTCTACGTTGACTGTTTCATCTACCTATGTGTGTTTTGGATTGTGTGCCATCAGGTGCCAGCGGTTCTTTGATGTTGATTAGGTGTATTCCATGGTCAATTGACATTAATCCTATTAATTCACTGAAGGATGTTCTTTATAAGTGGGAACGCCATAGTTTAACCATCCTATGACCTTCCTAGCTGAAGTTGTTAGTGTGCCATTGGTATGTGTTCCACAGGTCGCCCATTTGTTCCGCGGTATGGAAGCGAGTGATCCCCATTTTGGTGCTGGCAGATTGAGTGCTGTGTACGCCGGGATTCGCACGGTGGGCTGGCTTTGTATGGGGAGTGTCTACTGTAGTCCCTATCTGTATTTCCTGTGTTATGCCTTACTGCAGCTGTGTAATTCCACCAGGTTTGCAGTTATGGGTGCCATCTTGGTCGTACGCTTGTCCATCCATGGGAATTGCCTACTGGACACTGGTATAGGGCAGTACACATTTCACACCTGCATTTGGCATTATCCGGTGGATGCTTTGCATTATTAGTGGGGAGTAAGGCATGTGCTATACCCACATCCCTCCCACGAGGCAGGACAACGGATTATCTGCCAAACAACACCGAGCCCCATTTCTGCATACCCACGATCCCATGGCTGCAACCCTCGACGGTACCCATTACACATCCTTCATGTGTGCGGGACTGGGATGTGGACGCACTTCTATGGACTCGACCATCTGGGGATTTCTGTTCATATGTCCTGCATTTCATGGACACTTGTCATCAACCTTAAACACGCTGGTGGTGCATATGTCTAGCTGTGCCGTAGTCACGGCTGTTACTCCTTCAGGGTCGCTGGCCCGCAGCTGGTAGATATTGCATAGGGTTAAATTTTTGGGGTCCTACGATGGACACCAATGTGCATATGTAAAGTGTAGAACTTGTTGGACTGTGTCCATCTGGCCAGTGGTTTTGACTGCTGCTGTATGTTCCCAATCGCGGATGTCTGTTTGACTACCCATATTATGTAGTGCTACGAAAACCAGGTTTTTCTAAACTGAACCCAAATGGTGTAAATCCAATGATGCAGGTTAGCAACTGCTTTAACTAATCCTCAGAAGTCCCAATAGGAAATATCCGCCACTGTATTGTCAATATAACACAACCAAAACATGTAGATCCTATTAATTCATTGAAGGATGTTCTTTATAAGTGGGAACGCCATAGTTTAACCATCCTATGACCTTCCTAGTTGACGTTGTTGGTGTGCCATTAGTATGTGTTCCACAGGTCGCCCATTTGTTCCGCAGTATGGCAGCGAGTAATCCCCATTTTGGTGCTGGCAGATTGAGTGCTGTGTACGCCGGTATTCGCACGGCGGTCTGACTTTGTATGGGGAGTGTCTACTGTAGTTCCCATCTGTATTTCCTGTGTTATGCCTTACTGCAGCTGTGTAATTCCACCGGTTTGCAGTTATGGGTGCCATCTTGGTCGTACGTTTGTCCGTCCATGGGAATTGCCTACTGGACACTGGTATAGGGCTGTACACATTTCACAGCTGCATTTAGCATTCTCCGGTGGATGATTTGCATTATTAGTGGGGAGTAAGGCATGTGCTATACCCACATCCCTCCCACGGGGCGGGACAACGGATTATCTGCCAAACAACACCGAGCCCCATTTCTGCATACCCACGATCCCATGGCTGCAACCCTCGACGGTACCCATTACACATCCTTCATGTGTGCGGGACTGGGATGTGGACGCACTTCTATGGACTCGACAATCTGGGGATTTCTGTTCATATGTCCTGCATTTCATGGACACTTGTCATCAACCTTAAACACGCTGGTGGTGCATATGTCTAGCTGTGCCATAGTCACGGCTGTTCATTCCTTTTAGGTCTCTCGATCGCAGCTGGTAGATGTGGCGTACGGATCAATTTTTGGGGTCCTACAATGGACACCGATGTGCATATGTAAAGTGTAGAACTTGTTGGACTGTGTCCATCTGGCCAGTGGGTTTAACTGCTGCTGTATGTTCCCCAATCGCGGATGACTGTTTGACTACACATATTATGTAGTGCTACGAAAACCAGTTTTGTCTGACATGAACCCAAATGGTGTAAATCCGATGATGCAGGTTAGCAACTGGTTTAAATAAACCTCAGAAGTCCCAATGGGAAATATCCGCCACTGTATTGTCAAAACTAACACCACCAAAACATGTAGATCCTACTAATTCATTGAAGGATGTTCTTTATAAGTGGGAACGCCATAGTTTAACCATCCTATGACCTTCCTAGTTGACGTTGTTGGTGTGCCATTAATATGTGTTCCACAGGTCGCCCATATGTTCCGCGGTATGGAAGCGAGTGATCCCCATTTTCTTGCTGGCAGATTGGGTGCTGTGTACGCCGGTATTCGCACGGCGGTCTGACTTTGTATGGGGAGTGTCTACTGTAGTCCCTATCTGTATTTCCTGTGTTATGCCTTACTGCAGCTGTGTAATTCCACCAGGTTTGCAGTTATGGGTGCCATCTTGGTCGTACGCTTGTCCATCCATGGGAATTGCCTACTGGACACTGGTATAGGGCTGTACACATTTCACACCTGCATTTAGCATTATCCGGTGGATGCTTTGCATTATTAGTGGGGAGTAAGGCATGTGCTACACCCACATCACTCCCACCGGGCGGGACAACGGATTATCTGCCAAACAACACCGAGCCCCATTTCTGCATACCCAGGATCCCATGGCTGCAACACTCGACGGTACCCATTACACATCCTTCATGTGTGCGGGACTGGGATGTGGACGCACTTCTATGGACTCGAACTCTGGGGATTTCTGTCCATATGTCCTGCATTTCATGGACACTTGTCATCAACCTTAAACACGCTGGTGGTGCATATGTCTAGCTGTGCCATAGTCACGGCTGTCGCTTCTGGGAGAACGATAACAGCTGTATGATATTCCATACATATCAATTTTTGGGTCCTACAATGGACACCAATGTGCATATGTAAAGTGTAGAACTTGTTGGACTGTGTCCATCTGGCCGGTGGTTTTGACTGACCTTCCTAGTTGACGTTGTTGGTGTGCCATTAGTATGTGTTCCACAGGTCGCCCATTTGTTCCGCAGTATGGCAGCGAGTAATCCCCATTTTGGTGCTGGCAGATTGAGTGCTGTGTACGCCGGTATTCGCACGGCGGTCTGACTTTGTATGGGGAGTGTCTACTGTAGTTCCCATCTGTATTTCCTGTGTTATGCCTTACTGCAGCTGTGTAATTCCACCGGGTTTGCAGGTATGGGTGCCATCTTGGTCGTACGCTTGTCCATCCATGGGAATTGTCTACTGGACACTGGTATAGGGCTGTACACATTTCACACCTGCATTTAGCATTATCCAGTGGATGCTTTGCATTATTAGTGGGGAGTAAGGCATGTGCTATACCCACATCCCTCCCACGGGGCGGGACAACGGATTATCTGCCAAACAACACCGAGCCCCATTTCTGCATACCCAGGATCCCATGGCTGCAACCCTCGACGGTACCCATTACACATCCTTCATGTGTGCGGGACTGGGATGTGGACGCACTTCTATGGACTCGACAATCTGGGGATTTCTGTTCATATGTCCTGCATTTCATGGACACTTGTCATCAACCTTAAACACGCTGGTGGTGCATATGTCTAGCTGTGCCGTACTCACGGCTGTCGCGTCTTCTGGTAGAACGGTAACAGCTGGATGGATTTCTATACGGATCAATTTTTGGGTCCTACAATGGACACCAATGTGCATATGTCAAGTGTAGAGCTTGTTGGACTGTGTCCATCTGGCCAGTGGTTTTGACTGCTGCTGTATGTTCCCCAATCGCGGATGTCTGTTTGACTACCCATATTATGTAGTGCTACGAAAACCAGGATTTTCAAAACTGAAAACAAATGGTGTACATCCAAAGATGCAGGTTAGCGACTGCTTTAAATAATCCTCAGAAGTCCCAATAGGAAATATCCGCCACTGTATAGTCAAAATAACACCACCTAACCATGTAGATCCTATTAATTCATTGGAAGATGTTCTTTATATGTGGGTACGCCATAGTTTAACCATCCTATGACCTTCCTAGTTGACGTTGTTGGTGTGCCATTAGTATGTGTTCCACAGGTCGCCCATTTGTTCCGCGGTATGGCAGCGAGTGATCCCCCTTTTGGTGCTGGCAGATTGAGTGCTGTGTACGCCGGGATTCGCACGGCGGTCTGACTTTGTATGGGGTGTGTCTACTGTAGTCCCTATCTGTATTTCCTGTGTTATGCCTTACTGCAGCTGTGTAATTCCACCAGGTGTGCAGTTGTGGGTGCCATCTTGGTCGTACGCTTGTCCATCCATGGGTATTGCCTACTGGACACTGGTATAGGGCTGTACACATTTCACACCTGCATTTAGCATTATCCGGGGGATGCTTTGCATTATTGGTGGGGAGTAAAGCATGTGCTATACCCACATCCCTCCCACGGGGCGGGACAACGGATTATCTGCCAAACAACACCGAGCCCCATTTCTGCATACCCAGGATCCCATGGCTGCAACCCTCGACCGTACCCATTACACATCCTTCATGGGTGCGGACTGGGATGTGGACGCACCTCTATGGTCTCGACAATCTGGGGATTTCTGTTCATATGTCCTGCATTTCATGGACACTTGTCATCAACCTTGAACACACTGGTGGTGCATATGTCTAGCTGTGCCGTAGTCACGGCTATCAGTTCTTCTGGGTCTATCGGTCGCAGCTGGTAGATATTATGTACGGATCAATTTTTGGGGTCCTACAATGGACACCAATGTGCATATGTAAAGTGTAGATGTTGCTGGACTGTGTCCATCTGGCCAGTGGTTTTGACTGCTGCTGTATGTTCCCCAATCGCGGATGTCTGTTTGACTACCCATATTATGTAGTGCTACGAAAACCAGGTTTTTCAAAACTGAAACCAAATGGTGTACATCCAAAGATGCAGGTTAGCAACTGCTTTAAATAATCCTCAGAAGTCCCAATAGGAAATATCCGCCACTGTATTGTCAACATAACACCACCAAAACATGTAGATCCTATTAATTCATTGAAGCATGTTCTTTATAAGTGGGAACGCCATAGTTTAACCATCCTATGACCTTCCTAGTTGACGTTGTTGGTGTGCCATTAGTATGTGTTCCACAGGTCGCCCATTTCTTCCGCGGTATGGAAGCGAGTAATCCCCATTTTGTTGCTGGCAGATTGAGTGCTGTGTACGCCGGTATTCGCACGGCGGTCTGACTTTGTATGGGGAGTGTCTACTGTAGTCCCTATCTGTATTTCCTGTGTTATGCCTTACTGCAGCTGTGTAATTCCACCAGGTTTGCAGTTATGGGTGCCATCTTGGTCGTACGCTTGTCCATCCATGGGAATTGCCTACTGGACACTGGTATAGGGCTGTACACATTTCACACCTGCATTTAGCATTATCCGGTGGATGCTTTGCATTATTAGTGGGGAGTGAGGCATGTGCTACACCCACATCCCTCCCACGGGGCGGGACAACGGATTATCTGCCAAACAACACCGAGCCCCATTTCTGCATACCCACGATCCCATGGCTGCAACCCTCGACAGTACCCATTACACATCCTTCATGTGTGCGGGACTGGGATGTGGACGCACTTCTATGGACTCGACAATCTGGGGATTTCTGTTCATATGTCCTGCATTTCATGGACACTTGTCATCAACCTTAAACACGCTGGTGGTGCATATGTCTAGCTGTGCCGTACTCACGACTGTCGCTTCTTCTGGTAGAACGATAACGGCTGGATGGTATTCCGTACGGAACAATTTTTGGGTCCTACAATGGACACCAATGTGCATATGTAAAGTGTAGAACTTGTTGGACTGTGTCCATGTGGCCAGTGGTTTTGACTGCTGCTGTATGTTCCCCAATCGCGGATGTCTGTTTGACTACCCATATTATGTAGTGCTACGAAAACCAGGTTTTTCAAAACTGAAACCAAATGGTGTACATCCAAAGATGCAGGTTAGCAACTGCTTTCAATAATCCCCTGAAGTCCCAATAGGGAAGTATCGCCACTTTATTGTCAGAATGACACCACCATAACAGGTAGATCACGAGCACTTTCGCCCGGTCTTACCGGGCATTTTCAAGTGTAATTAGCTGAAACATATAACTAAATAAATCATAATACATATTTTAATAATAAAGTTGATAATATGTTATTTGGACAATAGCTTCTGCTATTGACATACAATGCTGTGGGTGGTGCCGGTTACCATACATATGGCTTTCTCAAAAGCCGACTTCACATTTCTAAACACTAGTGTGGTCTCCTTTAAGGCCCCTGAGCCAGTGGTGAACATTACTCAAGCCACTGAATCACTTACATATGCCTTCTACCAGCACCTACAGGACTGCATGGATCAGGCAATCCCTTACACAACTGTGAGTCTTTGTACCAATGCCAAGCATCCAGTGTGGTGTACCCCAGCCATACACAAGCTCTACAACGAGAGGAGGTAGCTACTACAAGACAGAGCAGACTCCTTGTGAGGTATGACACCCTTGCTCATTATATGTGAAGAACTACAAGCTCTCATGACATCATCCGGGGCAGGTCCGACAGATATATCACCAAGGACTCGACAGACAATCATACGGCCTTCTTTAGCTATGTTGGACACCTGGGAGGACACTCCCAGATATGCTCTGACTGGGTTCACAATGATGTGAAGTTTACTGAACATACACACATTGCCAACATACTGGCTGACAGGTTCGGTGAAGACATCTCCACCCCCCCCACATGGAGAGGTGTCTGTACCAGAAGATTGTGGCCCCCGAATGTTCTGTAACGCACAGGTGGGGCATGATCTCTCCAAGGTAGTGAACACAGCATCCATGGGACCAGATGGTGTCCCGGCTGTGTACTCCGTGATCTCATTGAGGAATTAGACCCACAGTTAGGACAGCTGTTTAATCTTAACCTCACCTCAGGTAACGTACCCAAGTTGTGGCGCACGGCGACTGTAGTCCCACTTCACAGGGGCAGTGCCTCCACTGACCCTGGTTATTACTGTCCCATTAGCTTGAGAAGCCTTATCTGCAAAGACATGGGGAAGGATCATACTGGAGCTCATAGATGACGACATAGGGGACTTGCATACTTTGCATCCAACCCAGTTTGGCTTGGTCAAAGGCAGATCATGCATTTAAAACTTGGTTGACGTTTTAGGAACAGTCACCGAGGCCATTGATGAGGGTCAGGCAGTCCATACAGCCTACCTCGACCTGGCAAAGGCCTTCAACACAATACCCCCTCGGTATCATTGATAAACCCATCGGCTTGGATGTGAACCCGTACATCGCAGGATGGGTTGCAAACTGGCTAGGTGACACAACCCACACGGTCATAGTTGCTGGCACCATGTCAGACTCACTGCCAGTCACAGGCGGTGTCCCACGGGCTCTGTCCTGGGTCCACTCTTTTTCTGCATCTACATTTCCAAAGTACAAGCAAACACAGGGGGGTTATGGCTGACATTGTTTGCAGATGACTGCGAACTGGGTGCCATAGTGGGACGGACATCTGACACAGATATCCTTCAGAGGGGCCTCACAGATATGGATATCTGCTGCCAGGGACATGGCCTACAGCTAAATGCCGGGTAATGCATAGTCATACCCTTCGGGAAGAACAAGGTCACCCCTAGCCGCCATATGGGTGGCAATCCACTGAGCACAGAGGGAATTACCAGGGATCTGGGGACCCAGGTTGTCAGTCACCATTCGTTCGACACACGTTGCTAACGTGGTTCGGTAGAACTTCTACATTGCCCACCTGATCGTGCAGGGATTCACATCTAGATCAGGGGAGGTCATCGTCTCCTTGTACTCATCACTCATTAGACCTATGATTGAGTACATTGCCCCGTTCGGAAGGTATCTGACCCGACACCTGCAGCAGCTGGGAAGGCCCCATAGGTTCATCGTCAGACGGATGCAGGGTGTCAGGAATTTGTGTTATGCTGCCCGACTGTAAGGACTCCTGCTCCATTCAGTCACATACCACTTGTTCAGTGGTGACCTGTGCCTGACATACGAGGCCATGTCGACCCATATTTGATGACTATGCTTCACCTAATGGATCTACATCCCTCAGAACCACAGGGGCAGGTGACGTGAACCTTGACACGGTCATTAATAGAATGTGTTGGAGGGACAGATACATCACCCAGACACTCACTATGCTGTGGAACAACATCCCAGTACATGTGAGGCAGAGAACCTTGCTGGCCTTGTTCGAGGGGATCTTGTCCAATGGATGGGAGATTGCAGATATACCCCAGGGATTACATCATTGTCACTGCTTGACAGAGGTACAGCAATATAATAGGCATTTTATCTCCAGACTGGAGGGTTGGCAAAGGAAACATAACTATGGGCTAGGGTTATAGCTGCCCTTGGGTAGATAGCCTACTATGTACCTATGGACCTATGAACCTATGTTCATAGTTTGTCCCATTCACACTTGTCTATCCCCTATCCTCATTCATATGTGTATATTTCTGTGGCACATGATTGAACTATGTATTACCTGCAGGTATGCTGTCTACAGTGCACATACGTCACGGTTGATTACAGTGTATCTGTGTACCTACCTCTGTGATACTGAGGACTACCACACATCCTTCACAGCATTACATGCATATGTCCATACTATTATTCTTTGGCCTGGGGGGGTTGTTAGGGCAACGGTTACACGTGTCCCTGTTTGTGCACGTGTCATGGTGGTCTTTGACCAGCCTCCGTTGCTATCGTGGGATGGACGGTAGTGTTGGTGTGTGTTTGGGATGTGTTTCCACTGCCGGTACATCTGTGGGGGGTGGGGTTGGCACATGTTCCTCTTTGCAGTGAGCCCCATCCTGGACATTTGTGTCATGCGTCAACACTTGGCACATGCCATATGTCCTGTGCTATTCCCACAGTCGTGTATGCCTTCCTGCATTACTACTGCGTGTTACTGGCTGTTTGTATCTGGTACACATGGCTATTATGGTGGATAGCTTGGCCTATTCCCATGCTATGACATACCCATTCATCCAGGCATATACATGTTATTCCATCCTTTGCGTTGGCCGTGGGTGTTTGGCCATCCGGCAACGCTATTCTCAACGTGTGATGTCCCACCTTCACCTTCTGTGCCTGTGGCACCCTGTTGGGGCGTCCTGCTTGGTGGGCAGATGTTCCGCCATATGTGTTGTGTTTGACATGTCTGCATAGCTAATCATCAGTACGGTGGCTGAACATACTGCCTTGTCCAGATGTGTGCATGCCTATGGGGTTTCGACAGGTCCATACCACATGCGGGATGTACACATTCTGCCGACACATTCACATGCAGCCATTTGGATATCTGTACCTGAGGTGGGATGTTAACATGTGGGGTACATATTTGCCCGCGTGGCACTGCCTAGGACAATACTTCTTACTACATTTCAGGTATACCCATTGTGTGTAGGTGTGCAGCTGCGCAAGGCTGCTAGCTGGGTTGGGTGCACGGTCGTACATGGGTGCGGGTTACATGCTATGACGGGGCTGTTGTGTATTACATTTGCATGCATGGGTTCTGCTTCTGGATATTACGCTTAGGCATACGCCGTCCTATGTGTATGCGATGGGCACGTTGCTGGGTGTAGTACATGTTGCTATGCACATGTTTGTCTGTGTTTAGGGTATCTGGTTTCCTTCTTGTTGTTATATCGACACGGCTACCCGGCTGTGTACTCTCACTACTGCTGGTGACCATGCCCATGTGGCTACTTCTATGTAGGTGCGGCGCGCTGACATGCTGCGGTACACCTTCACTGGGTATGCCCACTGACAGTGCATTGCGTGACGGACACGGTATTACGCGTATCCTTTGTTCCTTGGACGGGTACACTTTGGACTTCGTGGGTTAATGTTTGGTTCTCCGTTTTGTGTGAACGGGTACTATGTTGCATACTCTGCGTACGTTTCATTATCCACGGACCCTGGCTGGTGCGGTTACTATTGCAGGCGGCCTGTGGAAGTCAGCACTTTAGGTTGCTCATCGCCTGCCGGCTTGGCCACGCCTACGGCCGCATCCTACTTGGGCTCGCTCACGTGCCCTCCGCACGTGTCTGTGGTTGTGGCGCGCACTCATTACTATGCATATGGCGCTGCTATGCCGATTATTCACTGCACTGCCGGCGCAAGCCTTACACCAGCCTTGCGCCGAGCTTCATGAATCCCGGGGCTGGTTTAAACATAGCCCCTAAATTCACTATCCATCTGCGTTCTTTTTGTGTAAGTGTTCGATGTTTAATGTTTTCATTTGTAATGTGTGTAAATACCATATCCAAACCAGTGAAAACAAAATGTGCCATAGTATGGATCATTTTGTGTTTATACAGAGCACTTCGTGATCTTTGACATTTGATGTCACTTAAATGTAGAGCTATTCTCTGTTTAAATACACAAGAGGTTTGCCCTACATAAAAGGCCCCACATTGGCATACTGCCATATACACCACCCAAGGTGTATTACATGTGATAAGATATTTGATGTCAAATACCTTTTTAGTATTAACAGATTTAAAAGATTTCGTTTTTGCCATCAACTTGCAATACCTGCATGTACCACAATATGTACTGCCACAATACCAGTGGATGGCCTAATAATTTCCTTTGGACCTTTTTTGAAGGAAGAAAGATGCTGTCCTAAACTTTTACCCCTCCTATAACCAAAATGGCACTCTTCGTCCACCACATTGGTAAACAAAGGATCAGAATGCAAAACATGCCAATGTTTCGCCAGTATATTTTTGATTCTAAATGTATTTGTACCATATGTCGTAATAAATCTTATAGGTTCTTTTACGTCATGTGGTTCTTTGTCACTAAGTAATAGGGCTCTATCCATTTGGCCGGCTACCTTGTATGCATAATTAACACTCCTACTTGTATACCCTCGTTGTAAAAACCTATCTTTCAATTCATGAGCATAAGTCATATAATTGGAATGTTGTGAACATACTCTAATGATCCTCTGAAACTGGGATCCCGGTATATTGTGGATTATGTGGGGGGGATGGCAGCTGCTAGCATGCAGCATAGCATTTTTGGAAAAAAGCTTTCTATATAATTCTGTATTGAGAAATCCTTCATTAGTTTTGAAGACCTTTACATCCAAAAATTCAACCTTCTGTGGATCAATATTTCTTGTAAATTTAATACCATGTGGATTATGATTTAAATATACCACAAAGTTATGCCATTGTTCTAAATTGCCCCCCCACACAACCCAACCATCATCTAAATACCTACGCCACATGATAAGTGTGTTATCTGTGATAGCCAATGCCTTGTAGATATATTGTTCTTCCAAGAACACCATAAATAGGTCAGCATAAATGGGGGCAAAAGTAGCCCCCATTGCTGTTCCTTTTATTTGTAAGAACCACTGACCTTGAAAAGTAAAGGCATTATGTTCCAGTACCAATTTTAAAAGATGGATCAAGAACTCTTGTTCCTGTTCACTATATAAACCTGACTTCCGCATCAAGAATTCAACCGCTGTTATTCCCCCTACATGTGGGATACTGGTATACAACGATTGAACATCCAAGGTTCCCAAATAAGCATTGGAAGACACCTGTACATCATCCACCAATGATAAAAATTGCTTGGTGTCCCGTATACGTGCCGTGACTAATTGTTAAAGGATCTTTAATTTATGAATGTAGAGTAGTAAGAAGACCAACCACGATGTACAAATTCTCCTTTGACACGAAAAAAGTCCAAATGGCAGACACGATGTAAAACGTATTCCAGTTTATTGAATAAAGATGAGCGCTTTCGCGTAGTTCTAAGCTACGCTTCTTCAGATAACATTCTTACAAACATAGTTTCATTTATATACCAAAAAAGGCGGGAAATAAATTGATTAATTGCTTAATCACACAGTTAACTAATTGTATCTTAACCCATTCACTACTATACCTGCACAACATAAACAAGGCTGGATGAACTCACTTATAAATGTCAGTTAATATTTGAAAACCAAACACTGAACAAAGAACCAGTTCTGAATATCAAAACTTAAACATCATGGTTCAAGATCACTAACCAAAAGATCAAAACACATTACTATCTCATTAAAATAAAGAGTTCCCATCACTAGCCACTTGGTTTATACTGTAACATAAAGCATAAAATGTATATAGCTGTATCTCATAATACTATAGTCATATAGATGTCTGTCATAAGACTAAAGTATTAAGTGTGGATACAACGAATTGTTCGCCATGTTTGTATAGCATGACTATTTGATATGTACATATATTTAATACATTTACTAACGTATATCATTGACTTGGTTCAATAAAATATGTTAAAAACATCTAAAAATGTATTTTCTACTTGTATACACATAAAAATTAATACGTTCATACATCATATATATTATGCACTTCAATTTGAGCATAACATCATGCGCATGCAAAAGCGCATGAAGGGTGCATATATATTTTACATGTCTCTCTTTCAACACAAACCTTATAATAACATGTAAAATTGTACTAAAGGAAGCTAAAAAGCCCCACTAAGACCAGACATATATCAAATCAAACATCCATTGCCGGCTCAATATACAGATGCGCCTCATGCAATATAATCAGACAGAAAGTTATATTAGCTAGTCTGCCAGATGAAAAAATATTTCAAATTTGTATGATGTATGAAATATAATATATAAGTAGTGATAATGAAATTACTACTACATATAAACCAAATCCAAATTATTGTGACACAATACAAATGAATCAACTAACCACACCATGCACTAAATGAGAGGATATAAATATAATGAATAATCTAATGAATAATGTAAACATCTAACCAAAATAAAGATATAATGATTTAAAAATATACACTATCATACATAAAAAAAATTTTTTTTTAAATTTTAGACCAAATAGATAAATAAATAAATAAATAAATAAATGGATGTATTAATTCATTTCATTTTCTCCCCACTAATGCTGGTTTAATCGAAACATGGTTATTTATGCCAGGGGGTAAATGTGCTGCTAACTTCAGAATCCAATGTAGTTCAGCAAGAGCTAATTGATTGTCCGCATCACCCCCTCGTTTATTACATTGAACCAATTGTATAACTCTAAAATTAAAACTATGTGTCGGACATTCTATAACATGCCTTGCCAGCGCATTGCTGTCAACTCTCTTGCGAATGTCATATAAATGATTGTATATACGATCACGTAGTCTCCTTTTAGTGAGACCTACGTAGAACGCTGGACAAGACTCACAATTGGCTAGGTAGACCAAATTGGTACTACTACAGTTAGCATAAAAACTAGGTCGAAAAATATAGTCCATTTGTGGATGTTTGAATATTTGTAATTTGGAGATATATTTGCATCTATTACAATGATGACAAGGGTAGGTACCCTGTGTCAAAAACCTATTCATTATTGCCTTATCTTGGCCCATACTAATGCCAGGATCTTTGCACAGAATCGATTTCAAACTGTCACTATTCCTATACTGGAACCTGGGTTTACTACCTATCATATCCTGAATATGTGTATGCATAGTTAGTATATGCCAATTACTGGAGACAACTCGTCGTATGTTATCAACATCACTGGTATATTTCATTAGGTAGTTAATCTTGTCCCCTCTAACTCTAGTCTTCTCCGCCCCCATATATCTTACTAACCCTTGTGTGGTCATCAAAGAGCCTGTGCTTTTAGAGTTCATATCTCCCAGGACATCATGCCTTATATCCTTAACCATCTTAATGTTATACCCTCTATCCAAGAATAAATTTTCCAAAAAGTCTGCTTCCTTACTTAAAACTTCAGGTTCATAACACAGTCTGGAAAGCCTGATGAACTGGCTTCTCACAATACCTTGAAAGGTATGCCTCGGATGCATACTATCGTATGTCAATAAACCATTCTTCCATACTTTTTTCTGTATAGTGAGGACGTGATGGTCCCACTATCTGTCAACTTGAGAGTAACATCCAGAAAGTGTATCTCCTTAGGTGAATATTCTTTAGTAAACCTAAGGAAATTAGTGGTGGTATGCAGATATTCCAAAAATATATCAAACATTTCTATGGGTCCCTCCCAGATGATAAATATGTCATCCACGAAACGCTTGTAGTATCTCACTGATTTAAACTGTTCATGTTTAAATAAATACAATTTTTCCCACCAATATACTACAAGGTTCGCGTATGTATTTGAACAGGGGGTGCCCATGGCTACCCCCCATTGTTGCAAATAATACACGTCTCCAAAAGAAAAAACATTATTCGTCAAGACAATATCCAGTAGCTGGCTAATCAGTATATTCCTTGCATTGGTGAACGAAGTTTCCTTCACCAACAGCTCTCTAATATATTGTATCCCGATCTCATTAGGGATCGAGGTAAATAAACTTTCTACATCAAGAGTGATAAGAAAATATTGTGATGTTAAATTATTGAGCTGCACTGACTGCAAGGTGTCTAACAAATGATGTGTATCTTTTAAAATAGATGGAAACATATTTACTACTGGTCGCAAAATACTCTCCAGAAAGACAGATATATGAGAGGTTACCCAACCATCCCCCGATACAATCGGTCTCATGGGTATGGGATGAACCTGTTTGTGAATTTTAGGTATTCCTTTGATGATGGGTATCATTGGATGTTGTATAGATAGATATTCAAAAATCTCTATACTTATTTGTCGGCAGGTCAAAAGATCTTGCAAGGTATCATTAACTGTATGTATGATGTGCTGTACGTCTTGATGACCTATTTTCTTATAAGTGACATTATCAGATAGCATCATATTCATGTTGTTAACATACTCATGAGTATTTAAGATCACAACCCCCCCACCCTTGTCTGCTGGTTTTACAACAATCGATGAATTAGTTCTTAGTTTAGATAAAGACATTGACTCCAAATGAGTGAGATTATAAAATATCCCTTTCTTATTCTTTGCTAAAAACAAAGAGTAATAGTCCTTTTCACAAAGTTTAGGAAGCATTCCACTGATGGAGGCATAGGCGGTAAAAAAGTACTTTTGTTCCTAAAGGGCAAAGATGGAACGTTGATTGTAGAACTTCCGTTCATGTCTAAAAAATAAAGTTTCAGACATAGTTGTCGGCAAAAAAGTCTTAAGTCCATCAAAGTTTCTGTGAGGACAGCCGGGGAGGCAGGAATTAAATTAAGTCCCCTGTCTAAGAGAGAAGCACTGGCACTATCCAACACAAAATCAGAATAGTTAAAAACCAGAGAAGTCAATACCTGGTTCTCCTGTTCTGTACTGTTCTTTCTTCGGAAAGTTTCCTCTTCCGATATCCCCTGCTGTTGGATCGCCCTCACTCCCATTGCTTTGTTTTCTTTTGATAAGGTAAAAAAGGAGTCGCTGCATTATTAGCTGTTACAATGGTCTTAGGTATAGCTCCTAATGCACGAGGAGCTTGATTAAGCTGAAATGCCTCCTGATTGGGAGGAGGTGTGTCAGTGTTAGAGTGCTCGTAATTATCCATTCCAAAATCTTTAATTTATATTCCAAATATTCAGAAATTGGCTCTATCAATGAACCCCGTCCGGCCACTATGGGACGTCCTGGAGGATCTTCAAGTTTTTTATGTATTTTGGGAACCATATAAAAATATTGTGCAACTAAATGTTCAACCTGCAACTGTGCCTTTAAATTAGATGTAATAATGCCCTGTTCAAAGCCCTGTTCCAAAAATGTATCTATTTTATTTTTATGTTCCATGATAGGGTCATAATTTAGGGGTAAATAAAACTCAGTGTCTGACAGCTGTCTATATGCCTCTTGTGTATATCGTGCTCTGTCCCAAATTACTACGGCCCCTCCTTTATCTGCACCAACCACTACTATATCTTGTTTATTACTTAATCCTTTCAAAGCTGGTTTCTCTTCTGATGTCAAATTCT
>NC_056744.1:1772825005-1772845605 GCF_019279795.1 Protopterus annectens | reverse complement strand
ACCTCTTTAAATGACAGTATCCATGACCTAGCAGGTGCCATACGTAACTACACTGAGGTCATTGACAGACGTTGGAGTGAGACATTGGATGTCCTCCACAATGTCATGTCTATGTGATGTGTCAGGACAGTGCAGGATGGTTGAGACGTCAACATGGACATATGCCAGCAACATCAGCAGCTGGAGGTTGCCGTGGGCGTCCAGCAAGTCACAGCTGCTCCCGTAGTGCCAGTACCAGCCCCAGCAATGTTGGGGGAGGCTGTCCATAGACCGTCCTAGCAGACCACATGCACGTGGCTCTGGACCTGGATCCAGTGGACATATGTCAACCTCTTTGGGTAGTACCCAATCTGGATTAGTACCTGATACTGTCTGTAGCAGAAACAATACACCTCCAAAAAGCAAACCTCAAATTTCTTCAGAAACATAAGCACCACGAAATTCAAAGGAAGACACAGAAGTAGCTGACATCCATCTTTATTCTTTCCATCCTGGTACCTCGGCTATTCGCCTTCAATGGGACATACTTTAACATTTTCAGAGTTCTTTTATATATGCATTAATTGATTAATTAGGCATAATTAAATCAATTAAACCACATAATGTCAAACATTTAACTCATTCACCACTGAAACCTATTCCAAGGAAAGAAACATTTCCATTATTTAACAATTTAAAATTAATTTTTTTTCTTTTTTTTCTTCACTTACAAAAATTTCTAAATATTAGTTACACAATATATAAATATAAATAAATCAAACACTCCAAATTTAATTAGATAAATTTCCTTAAACAATTAATTTTAACATTTAAACATTATGTATGAATGTAACAACCTATTACTTATTTTAACTTATACAAAACTTCATTCTAAACATGTATTACATCACAAATATAAGTTAAAATTTTATTTTAAATTTCCAAATTCATTCCATTAGGGAATAAAGTATGATACTCAATAATCATCCTCTGTTCTAACTTACTTAATGCTGCTTTGTAATTTCCTTTACTAAAATGGGGCCTGGCTAGAACACTAAACCTAAAACTATCATTCTCACCATTATGTGTGCTACAAAATGTGCAGCTACAGGGCTCTCTAGATTACCCTCCTTATGTCACCCAGGTGTTCCAAAATACGAATCTTAATTTGTCTAGTAGTTTGCCCAATATACCATTTTGCTGGAACACAATCACAACCTAATATGTATACAACACCTGTTGACCTACAATCAAACCTTTCAAAAGCAGTGTACCTCTTTCCATTTATGTTCACCTGCATATTTTAGTTTTATTGCAGACAGAACATCTCCCACAGCTATACATCCCTATCTTATCATCTATTTTAACTTCAACTTTCCTATTCAAAATCTCTTTTAAATTAGGATACCTTTTATAGGAAAAGGTGATGTGTTTGGGAAAAGGTGACCTATTACAGGATCTTCACTCACCACAGGCCACAAATCTCTAATAATTTTTTCCATAATGTTTGAAAAGTTCGAATACTTAGATACAAAAAACAACTTGTTTAACTCTGACACATTTTCAAACTCAGATGCATGCTTATGCCCTCTTCTCCCAAAAATTTTTTTATTTTTACACAATCTATGTTTTATAGATTGAAGCTTGTCATGCTCGTATCCACGTGAATATAATCTATCCAAAAATTTCATCACACACCTCCTCCCATAGATTTTGTTGGAAGTATTCCTTAAATTCCTTTTAAATCTCCTCCGGTATAGCCTTAATCAAATGTAATGGCATGCTGCTGGCATGTAGAAAATTATTTACTGAAGTGGGTTTTCTATATGTTTTATGCTCAACTAAACCATTTACCCCACATAAAATTCTACATCAAGAAAAGGAATTAAATTCAGATACGCAGCTACAATTTTAAACCATGGTGGTTATTGTTTAAACTCACCATAAATTCATCAAAGAGACTCATATCTCCTTTGCACACAAAAATCAAATCATCAATATAACGTTTAAAAAAAACAACATTATTAACAAAAATGTGTTCTGAAACATAAATTCCTTTTCAAACTCTCCCATATAGATCACTGCATAACTGGGAGCAAAAGCAGCACCATGGCTGTTCCTTTTGTCTGCAAAAAATATTCTTTTTTCCACGTGAAGTAATTATGTGTTAAACTAAACTCAAGCAAACTTAATATAAATCTAGTGTATGGCCCTTCTCCCATCATTTTGTACACTGCTTCCAAGCCCCATCTAGTCTTAATGTTGGTATAAAGTGATACAACATCAACACTGGCCCAATAATAATTCTCTTCCCATTTGAGTCCCTTTAAAGCCAAACAAACATCCTGAGTATTCTTAACATGAGATTGAACCTTAGGCAAAAATTTCTTTAAATGATGGTCCAAGAAAATATTAACCCTCTCAACAAAAGACCCTGTCTGTAGCAGCCCTGCCAGGCATAGGTTCGGTATCCATGGCCAGAGACGGTGATCTATAAAGCCTGCCAGGTACAGTTTGTAGCTGTCTCACAAATCCCTGTATATGGCAGCCACACGGTGGAACTGTGTGCATGCCGACACACACACATAAACCAGAAACCTAGGACAAACACATACCCGCACACATGACATCAACATTAGCCCATAACAGTACTCATGGCCCTCACACACACACTCACACACACATGTCGATTGTATGGCTCAGTGTAGGCCTCTGGCAAACCAACAACACACCCTGTGCATATGATGAAACCTGTGCCACCTCCTGTCATCTTTAACATTGATGCAGGAACAGGCTAACATGGTGCTGATGCACAGGGTGACTTTAATAAAGTATAGCAATGGTTGGATGTGTAGCATATTGTCAGCAGTAAAGTGTAATGATTTCCTTGAAGGTGTAGCTGAGCAGGCATGACACATTAAAGCTGTAATTAGCAATGTTGTATTGTTTTCACCAGTGTTTATTCCAATTGTGTTTTGTTTGCCCATGTGCCACTTGGCTGATGTGTGTAGTTGTGTCAGCATGCGTTATACAGTGGACAGTAAGTGTGGGGTGTGTGCAACACAGGTTTGTAGGTGTCCATTTGTGAACATGGTGGAGGTGCACTGTCTGCATGTACATGCATATTGGACACATGGGCAGGGTGACATGCCCTGTACTGGCCAGTGTTAACACTCCATAGTTTCTATTGGTGGCCAGTATGCATTGTACTACACGCATTTTGGAACTTGAGTATGCATGTGTGTGTATGACACGGGTTGACACTGTGCTGTGGCTGATGCTGTTGTTGCTATCTGTCATTGGTTTGCATTACTAAGGTTAACACTGTCCCAGCTGCATAATCCTTTAGTAATGCACACTGTTCACCTACAGGGTTGCATGGACCGTGCTATCACAAACACAAGAAATTCTCACTTATACAGTAAAAGTGCATTAGTCTCATGGACCCTTGCCATAAACTAAATATATAATAAAAGGTGTGAAGTTGTACCAAAAAAGAGTTACATACCAAGAAGGGATAACCTCTCTGGTCAGTATCACTGGGAAAATACAATCCCTCAATAAACATATAAGGCAAGCTTCAAAATACAAAATGGCAAGGATTCCAAAGACAACACTAAAGCTTTTTTTAGTGTTGTTTATAATCTACAGGGGAAATCTCAGATCAGGTCACAGTTAATGTAAATGGTCACAAAGTACACTTATCGACTGACATTACCAATTCCTTGTCAGACAGTGTGAATGCGGATCATCTGTTTCCATTTCTTCCTGCCCTCTGCATATTGCGCTGTCACACCATCCACCTGCATGTCCTCTCGCACCACAGCCATAAACCTCATCTTAGGCATTCCTCTTTTCCTGTTACCTGGCGGCTTCATCCTTAGCATCTATTTCACAATAAACTTTGCATCCATCCTCAGCACATGTACAAACCAACTTAATCCTACCTATCTGGCTTGGTCTACTAACCTTCAAACCTGGCCTGACCATCTAATATACTTATTCTTAAACCTGTCCACCCTCGTCACACTCAGTGCAAATGTTAACATAAATTGATTAAGGGTAGCACTACAATAGATCCTGGAAACTCTCACCCTATAAGCCAGACAAATGTTATCTGGAAAGCTATGGAGCACAGCATTATGGAACGCATTAACAGAAACATTATGAACCTGCAAACACTGCACCATACCCACTTAGGTTCTCTAAAGGCCAGATCATGGCTCCTACACCTAGTAGACTTCAAGCCAGTTAACAAGGTTATAGGTGAGTGAGGGGAGGTCAACACAGCCAAGCTATAGCTCACCAGCAATTCATACCCATCCCACATTCTGGTATTATACATAACCTCAACAAACTGACCATAAACGATTGTTAACTGATGGCTTGACAACTGACGTACAGATGTAGGACACACAGTAACATTTGCAGCCTCCATGTACTATTCTATGCCAGTAACAAGTGGTATTCACCTGCACTCAGTCCTGGGACCACTCCTGTTTGGCATATAGCTTCTTAGGTACAAGCAAACACAGTAGGGATATGTCTGCCCATGTTTGATGAAAATGCATACTGTAGGCTATACTTTATTCTCCAGATGACACACACATCCTCCAAAAGGGTATCATAGAGACAGATACCTGGTGTCAAACTCATGCTGTAAAGCTATAAGCCAAAGAAAGCATAGTTACCCACTTTTGGAAAACAAAGTATCCCCAGAGTACCACATAGGTAGTAGCCCCCAAAATGTGGAACAGGTACTAATGTATACATAGAGCCATGTGTTTAGTCATCTCTCCTTTGATAATCACATTACCAAAGGGTTTTGGAAATCCCTCTGTGGAGCACGTAAGCAATAAAGGGTTTGCATGCAGATTCACAGAGGTTGTTGCACACCTATAATGATTAGTCATCTTTGCCAGACTTTGCTTGCTTTGGAACAGGTGTCAAATATACCTCAAGCATAAACCCTCACTCACACTCTTCAATAGAAACCTTGATGAGTGGATGTGAAACAGAAGACGTGGCCCAGGGATCACTGCAGTGGCTAAGCTTGTCACAAGCATACAGAAGTGACTGAAGGTCTGGAAAGCGCCAGCACGCTCTGACAAAGATAACAGATGCGTTCATGGAGAAAGCAGGGTACCCACCTATGAAATAATTGAGGTCATATATATGTATATGGATTTGCCCCACAGCTACCTTACATGTGTAATGCACATACAGTTGTCATTGTGATATGTCATACACTAGAAAAATCAAAACCCACTCCACATTGGCCAACTGTGTCACACACCTGAAACATGCACACACACAGTCAGCAAGGTGAGATTCAAACTCCTTCTTAACTATATTATGATATTACAGCAGTATGCATTTATACGACACACTATACACATTACTGAGATTGCACCTTTCCATAGGTATATTTGCAGGATGGTGACATCATCAGACTTGACAAAGATGAGTATACCACTTTTAAGGGGTGTGAGTAGTTTCCAAAAAGGTTGCTCCTCCCCCAGGGAGGCACACACACACACAGTTGGCAAGTGCAGGATTTGAACCCCTACCTAACGATGCTACAGCACTATGCATTTACACGACAGGCTATTCACATTACTGGGATTTCACCTTTCCACAGGTATATTTGTAGGATGGTGACATCATCAGACTTGTCAAAGATAAGTATACCACTTTTAAGGGGTGTGAGTATTCTCCAAAAACATTGCTCCTCCCCAGGGAGACACACACACACAGTTGGCAAGTACAGGATTCAAACCCCTACCTCACTATACTACAGCACTATGCTTTTACACGATGCGCTATACACATTACTGGGATTTCTCCTTTCCACAGGTATATTTGTAGGATGGTGACATCATCAGACTTGACAAAGAGGAGTATACCACTTTTAAGGGGTGTGAGTAGTCTCCAAAAAAGGTTGCTCTTCCCCAAGGAGACACACACAGTTGACAAGTGCAGGACTCAAATCCCTACCTAACTACATTATGATACTACAACAATATGCATTTACATGACACGCTATACACATTACTAGGCTTTGATCTTTCCACAGTTATAGTTGTAGGATGGTGACATCATCAGACTTGTCAAAGATGAGTATACCACTTTTAAGGGGTGTGAGCATTCTCCAAAAAGGTTGCTGCTTCCCAGGGAGACACACACACTCTCACACACATTTAGCAAGTGCAGGATTTAAACCCCTAGCTACATTGTGATACTACAGCAGTATGCATTTACATGACGTGTTATACACATTACTGGGATTTCTCCTTTCCACAGGTATATTTGTATGATGGTGACATCATCAGACTTGACAAAGATGAGTATACCACTTTTAAGGGGTGTGAGTAGTTTCCAAAAAGGTTGCTCTCTCTCCCCAGGGAGAGACAGACACACACACACACACACACACACACACACACACACACACACACACACACACACACACACACACACACACACACACACACACACACACACACACACACTTGGCAAGTGCAGTGTTCTTAATCTAAACTAAGTATGTCTTTACACTTCAGCAAGCAATATGGAGTTACAGGGTGCAATACAGACATTACTTGCTGACAGTTTGCCCAAAGGTTTTTTTCACATTTGCTAACCTCAGCAGGCTTATCATACTAGGTGTATTGTGAGTGTATTGTATGCATAGGCCATGACCATATCTGTGTTTGTTTGTTTAATTTAACTATTGAGGCTGCCCACTAAAGTGTGCTAGCCTGTGTAACTGATTTATTGCTGCCTTCTGTATTTCTGAGTGTTTTCTATCTAAAAACAAAAAAACCCCCCAAAAAATAATCCTTGTTTTCCCACCTCTCCTCGACTAGTTTAGACCAGTTTACAGGCTTTGCTGTATTCTCGGCTGTGGTGTAGTTCCTGTGTTGTCCATTACCTTACTTGGATAAGAAGGAAGTTTCTTTGCTCACCAGTGGAGTGGGGAGCCTTGAGCAGCCTATCTGTCCCTGAAGGAAGTGATCTCAGCACAACAGCTGTAGTAATTGGTTGTTTTGGACCATTTCTAGCTCTTTTGAAGTTCCCTGTTTAAAATCTGCCTCTGGGCGTTTTTCTTCTGGCTATACTACTCAGACAAGCTCCTCGTGGTCCTGCAGAGTGGTCCTAGCTACAGAGAACTCAGAAAAGTGACTACTTTCTGGATTTAAGTATCTTTGCTGTTTTTTTACTTGAAATAGCTTCTCTAGCTTACCATAAACAAGCTTAAACTGTTTTTTTAGCTGTTTGCTGCATTATTTTAATATCTGCACTTAAAGTTACATTTTAGTCGAATTTGATCGAAAGTTTGTTTGTTTGTTTGTTTAATTTAACTGTTGAGGCTGCCCACTAAAGTGTGCTAGCCTGTGTAACTGATTTATTACTGTTTCTGCATTTTCTGTGTGTTTCTATCTAAAAACAAACAAAAAAAAAATCCTTGTTTTCCTGCCTCTCCTCGACTAGTTTAGACCAGTTTACAGGCATTGCTGTATTCTGGGATGTGGTGTAGTTCCTGTGTTGTCCATTACCTTACTTGGATAGAAGGAAGTTTCTTTGCTCACCAGTGGGAGCCTTGAGCAGCATACCTGTCCCTGTAGGAAGTGACGTCAGCACAAGAGCTGTAGTAATTGGTTGTTTTGGACCATTTCTAGCTCTTTTGAAGTTCCCTGTTTAAAATCCATGTTTGCATGGCTTTTATGTTTAGCATAGCGCACTGGTTAAACAAGGTTAAACTTCTTCTGGCTCTGCCAAGTCTGCTCTTCAAATTTTCCCTTAAGGAAGCTCTACTCTTAGTATAATCAGACTACTCTCTATATTATAAGCCTAGCACTTGTTCTCAAAACGTCTCTACTAAGTAAGCACTCTCGTACTAAGTAAGCACTACATCCACCTACCACCCCTGTGAATATCCACTTCCCTTAAAGGCACAGCACTCCCTTATACTGTTCTAGCATGTTGAGTGGTAGATTACTTGAGTCCTCTCCAGTTCAGCTGGTTAATCTGGGTATCTTGAGACAATGCTACAATTGTCTCATGTACACAGACAACCCTCTCCTCCTCCCAACAAACACAAATACATGTGAGAGATGCAACTATATAGCCAAACTGGAGGCTGAACTCTCTCAACTCAGGGCTGGTATGACCAGACAGGAGGAGATGGTAATCACACACACAACAAACTCAGTTTACAGATAAAAATATTGAGTCACACTACACACTCCAGGGATATGAACCTCATCACAACAATGAACACAACATGCTGGTGGGATAGATTACCATCCCAGACACTTGCCTTACTGTGGAACCGAGTCCCAATGTACATCAGACAGAACCCCTCACTGATACTCTTCAATAGGAACCTTGATGAGTGGATGGGAAACAGACAATTCACACCAGGCATCACATCAGCAGCCCCACTAGAAAGGGGCTTAGGGTACTAACTATTAGAACTAGGGCTTAGGAGACTACCCAATGGGGTGGTGAAAGCTGCACAACTTGCCTAGGCTAATATATGCCTTCATGAAGATAGTCTACTACATACCTATGAACCTATGTGACAGGTACATGTCTACAGATAGTAGATGTGTACTTCACTGTACAGTCATGTTGTACAGCAGGCACATGGACCACATACACCGTAATGCTTAAAGATACTGGTGGCTGTTATGTACAATGGGTGAGATGTGCACCTCATGTCTTTTGCGCCACTGGGATGTGTGCTGGGTGGGACAGTCCTGGATGGCTTCTTGTCATGGTCACCCTCTTACACACATCTCTGCCCATCCATCTTTGGCTTATTATACTGTGTTCCCTGTACATATATATAGGTAATAGGCTATCTGCCTGAAGGCATATATTAGTATGGCCAGAGTGTGCAGCTATCACCACACATGGGGCTAGTTCCCTAGGCCTCTGTGTAGTAGAGCTGATGAAGTGATCCATGGTGTGACAGTTCAGTTTCACATACACTCATCAAGGCTCCTCTGGAAGAGTGTCAGTGAGGGACTCAGCTTAATGTAAGTTGGGAGCCTGTTCCAAAGCAAGGGAAGTCTGTGAGTTAGTAATGTATCCCTCCAACATGTTCTATTTATTGTTGTAATGATGATATCCCTAGAGCATGTGGCACAGTGAGCTTGGGTTTACTTCAGATAGCGCATGTACATCAGTTCTGCATTGGACATGGACCTGTCTGTTGGGCAGAGATCGCCTGAGTAGACAGTATGCAACAGAGTATAGACTGAGTTAACTTCAGTCTTGTTGCATGGGGCAACTGTTTGAGGCTAGTAATCATCTTGTTGAGGTACTTCAGTGGTCTTTCCAGCTGCTGAAGGTGCCTAGTCAGATTCATCACAAGAGTGCCGTGATACTCTCTGATGGGTCTGATGACTGATGAGTAGAGGGAACCTCCTCTGACCTACATGCAAAGACCTAGGTAAAAAACTTTCTTACATTGTGAAGGACACCAATGAGGAAGAGAAAAGGCAAACACTACTAAAAACTCCTGATGTCCACCAGGGCAGTAAAACTTAATAATAAAATCAAAACTTTAATAAAAAGAATATAACATAAAATAAGCAGTCCTCAGTCTTCCGATAAGCCCTTTTATATGATCTGAGGAAGGCTTATTTGCCGAAAGCACTTATTGGAAGACTGAGGACTGCTTATTTTATGTTATATTCTTTTTATTAAAGTTTTGATTTTATTATTAAGTTTTACTGCCGTGGTGGACATCAGGAGTTTTTAGTAGTACATGCAAAGACCTTGGCAATTTGTGGGAACACATAGCATGATTTTCTAACTACTTTGTGAATGTGTTTCTGGAAGTAGAGATGACTATCAATGTGTCCATAGATCCCTTATTATTACCTCCATATTTAGAGTGTTGGCACCTATGTGGTATTTGTATGACTGTATCTCTAGGCCATAATTTTGACACCACATCTGTCTGACTGAGACCCTTTGTAAGGATGTCTCTGTTGTCCTAAACATCGATTATGACAACCTTTTTGCAGTCATCCAGAAACTTTGCTAACCATAGCCCTCATGTGTTTGACTGTATTTCTGAAAAGTATACACCAGACAGGAGGGGTCCCAGGACTGAGCCATGGGGGACAGCAGTTGTTACCAGCTTACAGTCCAACAGGGAGACCACAATTCTTACCTTGTGGGATCTATCTGTGCCCCAGTTGGCAATTTATCAGATGACATATGTGTTTATGCACAGGTTGTTGATTTTGTGGATACGACATATGTGTGGGATGTTGGAAAAGGGATTTTCAAAGTTTATGTAGGCCGTGTGTAGCTCATTTCATTGATGTATGTCCTGGGTGACTGCCTTGAAAACTGTCTAGCAGGTTTAGGAACCATGATCTGCCCCTGACCAAACCAAAATGGGTAGGGTTGGGTGTTTGTAGGCTCCCAATAGCTCTGTTTATGAGTTCCATAATGGTGGACTCCATGGCCTTGCAGATCAGGCTTATTAGGCTTATAAGACAATAGTTCTCATGGTCTGTTGTGCACCAACACTTGTGGAGTGTGCCAAACATTGCTGTAACCCATTCAACAGTTTCATATCCTGTACAGAGGGTGAGTCTCAACAGACTGTTCAGGTGCAGGGTCTGTTTGTTTTGGAGTTCACATATGACACAGCCAGGGAAACCATGTCATCTCATAGATGCCGTGTTTTTAGGTTTGGATAGAGCTGTTTAATCATTGTATATGTGATTTCTGGGTTTTCACAATCTTCAGTTATGATAATGGGCCCTTTTGTCAGTGAGAGGGGGGTAAATATGTATGAACCTGTCTGACAAGATGTTGACAATGTCAGTCATGTACATGTATTCATTTACACTTTGCACTGACTCAGAACATATATGAGTTTACATTGATATTTATGACATAGCGAAAGAAAGCTTCATGGTTCTCTATGGACTCTTTGGCAATATTTTTACCAGAACATGGCTTGGATAATGTTAGGAGTGCTCATTGTTTCTTGATGATACTAATCGGAGATTTATTGATCTTCTTTGGATTTTCACTTTCTTTGAACAACTTAAGTACTTGTAGTACATAGTTTGAGTATGTCAGGGGTCTAATATATTATACAGGTCTGTTTTCATATCACTGTTTATGCAAGGCAGGATTGGTGAATAGTGACAAGTGTCTGGAGTAAGAACTGCAATTGCCAGATATGTGTAGCCCACTGCTGTACTCAGACATGGCCTAAGTGTGTGAGCATGCCCAGTATGACCTTTCAGTATGTTGCTGACTGAAATTTGCTAAATTTGTTTAAGTGTGTGAGCATGCCCACTATGGGTATATATACTATACGTGTGTGAAAAATCAAGTTGGTTTTTACTTCAGGGCTCACCTTCGTGTTGTGCATTGACAGGAAGCACGCTGTGCCTGCAGGGCTTCCTCGAGTCAATTTGCATAGACTTATCAACATCTCTACATACAGGGGGGACAGCTATTATTTGTGAATTTCTACCTGGGGGGGGGCACACCTGATTGTTACTGTGGGTTTACATAGGATGAGGGGTACACCTGACACTTATACACATTTGCTAGGTCTGCACTGCTATGTCAGGCACTCCATTTCAGTCTGTACTGTTGCCTATCATACTGGCTTGAGGCATACCACTGTACTACAGACCTTAGCTTCCAATTACACGCATATTAGTTTGTGACTTCATAGCCTACCCAACCCATAGCACACTGGCTGGCCTGCTGTTATCTGTCTGCATAGGCATGGGGGGAGGTTACTCATATGGCTCTTCAGAGGGCATGATACAGCATTTGTTTGTGTTTGCGTTTGTCTGCAATTGTCCTGCTGGCTGTAACTGTTAGTTATGTGACCCCCCCCAACTGGTATGTGTGAGTGACTTAAGTTGTGTTTGTGCCAGTAAAATGCTATCATAGCTTAGTGGTTCAGTACTGCGACTATAGTGCACAGTATCCTGAGTTTGAGTCCTGTCACTGCTTTTTATTGTCCTGCTGGGCAGACCTGACTAGTTAAGGAACAGTAAAGCAGGTGTGAGCGTGTTTACCCAACTTTGCTCGACTTTGCCCAACATTGCCCAACTTTGCCAGACGTTGCGCTGGTTAGCGCGGTGTGCAGCTATGCGCAATTTATTTAAATATGCTCAATACTGGTAAAATGTGCTTAGCAGTGATTTATATTGCTTAGAATAGGGCACTCATGCCTCAGGTGGTGCTGCAGGGCTGCCTGTGTCAGGTGCACATAGTACACTCCCTATACATGTTTGAAAACAGGTAGTGTCAAGTTAGGCATCCCTTTTACTGTATGTGCGAGTCAGAGAGAGGTGTCATTTCCAGGGTTCCTACTGAGTCAGTGTATGTGCTATGCGTTGCCTCTTTGCCAAGACCAGAGCATACTGTGCATGCCTCCTTCTGCCTACTGGGGCAGGCTCAGGTTGTTCCTCCTCTGAGTCACGCTGTGCCTATGCAGGCATTGGCAATGGTGGGAGGCTATTTGGCCCTGCCTCACACTGTTCCTGCTGCAGCTGTTTCCACAGGATCATATTGTGTAGCATGGCACATACCATAACAATTTGGGTACATGTAATTGGTGAGTACTGCAAGGTTCCACCAGATGTGTCCAGGCACCGGAACCATGACTTGTGCATCCCAAACACATGCTCAATTATGTTTCTTGTTTGTGCGTGTGCCTCATTATGGAGTTCTTGTTCAGGTGTGTGTGCATTTTTGATGGGTGTCATCAGCCACAGCTCCAATGCATAAACAGCATCCCACACTAGGTGACCATCAGGGATATCCCCATTGGCAAATCTCTGGTACAGCTGCATCAGATGCCAGATGTGGGAATCATGATAGCTTCCAGGGCAGCCAGGACACACATTCATTATTATGCCCTGGGCATCGCACACAACCTGGCAGTTGATGGAGGGGAAGTCCTTGCGGTTGATGCAGACCATACCCCGCTCACCGTGTGGTGCTTTGATGCATATGTGCGTGCAGTCTATTGCACCCACTACCTCAGGGTATTCTGCTATTTGGTGGAAAAGATGTATATTGCTGGCCAATGCCTCACAGGAATTGGGGAAATATACGTGGCCACCGACATGTGCTGACATGGCATCCAGGAACTGGTGGAGTAGCCTGGATGCTGATGCCTGTGAAATCCCCATCATATCACCAGTTGGTCTCTGGAAGGTACCTGTAGCTAGTATTCTTATGCCAACACATACCTTGGTATCCACTGGGATGGGTTCCCCTCTGTTGGTTCGGTGTGTGAGGCGTGGCCGGCACAGCTCAACAATTTGCTGCAGGAGGTCTCTGTCCAACCTATAGCGCTCCACTATCTCCAGATCATGTAGTCCCTGGTAGGTTACCCTGGGTCTGTACACTCTTCTCTGTCTCCTCACTGTGGGTTGCTCAGCAGCATTCACAACATCACCACCCTCTGCACCTTGCACATGTTGGTTTATGATAACAAGAGCAGCCCCTAACATTTTGTCTGACTTAAGCTTTTTAAGGTTTCCCTCTTTGTATACTGCAGTGTTGCAGAGTTCTTGGGGAAAAAAACAGGGGGGGATGCTGACTGCAGAGTTTAAAGTGCTGGGCTGGGCTAGTCTGCTGCCTATGTAATTGGCTGATTCTGATATATTTCACCTGGCAGCTCTGCAAGTTCTCCTTGGTTAACTTCCTACTACTTCTTTTCCTTCCTTTTCCCTTTCTGTTTCCGCCTGGGGCAGCACCGTGCAAACACACACACACGCGCGCACATGAGCGCACACGCTGTGTGCATGTTTGCAAGAAATTTCCAAACTTTTAACAGTGTGCACCTTTGGTTTCAGGTTTTCAACTAGGACAACTGTAGACACACCTCTTGCAATCCTGAGCAACTCAGGGCAAACACAAGCCACTGTGCTCCAATTAGCTTACAGCCTTTATGACATACCCCCTCATGATGTTATCTATATTCTACTCTACATCTCACCTACTCTTGCACTTACACTCTTGGGACATGGCTCACATGCTGGGGAAAATTAGGATTCACTATCCTTACCCTCATTTGCATAGGAATGCCTACTAATGCATGGTTACATCGCTCACACTGAGCCCCCCCCCCTTAGCAGCCACTACTCAGTGGCCATGTTGTCTTCAGCCTGCCATTCGCCTGCATGGCAGGATAAGCTTTTTAGTGAAAATGCCTATTTTTTGCTATTTTTAAATTATGTTCTTGTTTTTTAAAGTGCTGCACATTTGAGTGGTGCTGCGCTATGCTTAAACATCGGAGATCGGGGGAAAAAGTTAGATTTTAATAATTTTAAACATTTATAAATGCAAATGGCCTTATATCTGGCCATTGGCATGCTTCCTCAACTGTATGCATCCTTTATTTGGAGCTGTCATAGCTCCGTTTAGCTGTTTGCAGAATGGTACTCCGTTACCAATGGAGTACATTTCTGCAGATAACACTAATCTTCCACTGACAGGTTAGTGTTTCCTGGATTGCAAATTTACCTCATTTGCATAGCTTTCAGCAGCAAATGAGGTAATTTGTATACCATGACGCTGTCCGTGCAAGAGTAGCTTTAGCAGCTCTCATGCACTCCCCTGCCGGCTGTACCTGGATTGCACAGCAGATATATTGCCGCCGCGAGCTCCTACACTCTTCTTGCACTGCGTGCAAGCTTTTGTAAATCCAGCACTAAGTTTAATTCTAAAGAAGGAAGCTCAAGTTGTATATTAGTACATAGTTCAAGATAAAGGGTTAGAAGAAAGGAAAAGAAACAGATATGGAGGCAGATGCTAAGCAGAAAGGGAAACAGATGAATGGGAAACACTGAAGGATAGATACGGATCAAGAATTAGGACAGGGGGTAACAAGATGAATAAAGTGGAAATGGGATAAAGGAAACTCTATAAATAGTGTGCGATACAAAATCAAGGTAAAAACTATGGAACATAAATGGGATGAGAAACAGAATTAAGAGTTAGGATTTTGGGTTATGTGAAGAGAGAGGGGCCACAATTTACAGCCACACAAGAAACTCACCTAAAGCTGGATAAACACAAATATCTGAACAGAGGGGGGTTTCAGATTATGATAGGTTCTACGAGGAAAGAGAAGAGAGGAAACAAAGGGAGACAGTTATACTCATGTAAAAAAGGTACTCACTTTAGGATGGAGGGTGCAATAGAAAACAATAAAGGGATGTTTGCAGGGATGGAATGTTGACTAAGGGAAATGCAATTAACAATAACATCATTGTAGCTGTCCCCCAAATCAAGTATTAAGGTAATAAGGGGAATATTAGGAAAAGTAGTGGCATTCCAGGAAGGGCTGTGCTTAGTGGTAGGGGGCTGGAATGGAGCAACAGAGTGGACAGTGGGCTGAGAAACAGAAGAATTAAAGGAAGGCAAGTTCCTTAAATCATATATGAACATGGTGACATGGCTTGACATTTGGAAGACAGGGTGAAGAGGAGGTTTTATTGTAGGGTATACCCACTACTCACATGAATATGAAAGGTGAGCAAAGACAGAGCATATAAGGACACAGGAAATTTGGAAACTATCAAAAGGATTTACTACAAACCCTTAACACTGTCAGATCATGCATTATTTGTAGCTGATTTGTTGTTAAGGACAGTGGAGAAGATGGATAGACATTGGAGGCTCCAAAGATACGTATCAGAAACTGAGGAGTAAATAGAAAAGATAATTACAGAAGTATTCAGAGAAGCGCAGGAAATGAATGATAAAAGCTGGGAAAAAAGTAAGAAGGAAATATGTAGGAGGATACAGGAAAGATTAAAACAAAACAAAAAAATTGCAAAGATAATAAGTAGGACAGCTACAATAGAAGAGCTGACAGACATAGAACAGACTCAGGTAAGTAGGAGAGTTATGATAGAAGAGCTGACAGACATAGAACAGACTCAGGTAAGTAGGAGAGCTATGATAGAAGAGCTGACAGACATAGAAAAGACTCAGGTAAGTAGGAGAGCTATGATAGAAGAGCTGACAGACATAGAACAGACTCAGGTAAGTAGGAGAGCTATGATAGAAGAGCTGACAGACATAGAACAGACTCAGGTAAGTAGGAGAGCTATGATAGAAGAGCTGACAGACATAGAACAGACTCAGGTAAGTAGGAGAGCTATGATAGAAGAGCTGACAGACATAGAACAGACTCAGGTAAGAGAGCTATGATAGAAGAGCTGACAGACATAGAACAGACTCAGGTAAGTAGGAGAGCTATGATAGAAGAGCTGACAGACATAGAACAGACTCAGGTAAGTAGGAGAGCTATGATAGAAGAGCTGACAGACATAGAACAGACTCAGGTAAATAGGAAAGCTGTGATAGAAGAGCTGACAGACATAGAACAGACTCAGGTAAGCAGGAGAGCTATGATAGAAGAGCTGGCAGACATAGAACAGACTCAGGTAAGTAGGAGAGCTATGATAGAAGAGCTGACAGACATAGAACAGACTCAGGTAAGTAGGAGAGCTATGATAGAAGAGCTGACAGACATAGAACAGACTCAGGTAAGTAGGAGAGCTATGATAGAAGAGCTGACAGACATAGAACAGACTCAGGTAAGTAGGAGAGCTATGATAGAAGAGCTGACAGACATAGAACAGACTCAGGTAAGTAGGAGAGCTATGATAGAAGAGCTGACAGACATAGAACAGACTCAGGTAAGTAGGAGAGCTATGATAGAAGAGCTGACAGACATAGAACAGACTCAGGTAAGTAGGAGAGCTATGATAGAAGAGCTGACAGACATAGAACAGACTCAGGTAAGTAGGAGAGCTATGATAGAAGAGCTGACAGACATAGAACAGACTCAGGTAAGTAGGAGAGCTATGATAGAAGAGCTGACAGACATAGAACAGACTCAGGTAAGTAGGAGAGCTATGATAGAAGAGCTGACAGACATAGAACAGACTCAGGTAAGTAGGAGAGCTATGATAGAAGAGCTGACAGACATAGAACAGACTCAGGTAAGTAGGAGAGCTATGATAGAAGAGCTGACAGACATAGAACAGACTCAGGTAAGTAGGAGAGCTATGATAGAAGAGCTGACAGACATAGAACAGACTCAGGTAAGTAGGAGAGCTATGATAGAAGAGCTGACAGACATAGAACAGACTCAGGTAAGTAGGAGAGCTATGATAGAAGAGCTGACAGACATAGAACAGACTCAGGTAAGTAGGAGAGCTATGATAGAAGAGCTGACAGACATAGAACAGACTCAGGTAAGTAGGAGAGCTATGATAGAAGAGCTGACAGACAGAGAACAGACTCAGGTAAGTAGGAAAGCTATGATAGAAGAGCTGACAGACATAGAACAGACTCAGGTAAGTAGGAGAGCTATGATAGAAGAGCTGACAGACATAGAACAGACTCAGGTAAGTAGGAGAGCTATGATAGAAGAGCTGACAGACATAGAACAGACTCAGGTAAGTAGGAGAGCTATGATAGAAGAGCTGACAGACATAGAACAGACTCAGGTAAGTAGGAGAGCTATGATAGAAGAGCTGACAGACATAGAACAGACTCAGGTAAGTAGGAGAGCTATGATAGAAGAGCTGACAGACATAGAACAGACTCAGGTAAGTAGGAGAGCTATGATAGAAGAGCTGACAGACATAGAACAGACTCAGGTAAGTAGGAGAGCTATGATAGAAGAGCTGACAGACATAGAACAGACTCAGGTAAGTAGGAGAGCTATGATAGAAGAGCTGACAGACATAGAACAGACTCAGGTAAGTAGGAGAGCTATGATAGAAGAGCTGACAGACATAGAACAGACTCAGGTAAGTAGGAGAGCTATGATAGAAGAGCTGACAGACATAGAACAGACTCAAGTAAGTAGGAGAACTGAGCTATGATAGAAGAGCTGACAGATATAGAACAGACTCGGGTAAGTAGGAGAGCTATGACACAAGAGCTTACAGACATAGAACAGACTCAGGTAAGTAGGAGAGCTATGATAGAAGAGCTGACAGACATAGAACAGACTCAGGTAAGTAGGAGAGCTATGATAGAAGAGCTGACAGACATAGAACAGACTCAGGTAAGTAGGAGAGCTATGATAGAAGAGCTGACAGACATAGAACAGACTCAGGTAAGTAGGAGAGCTATGATAGAAGAGCTGACAGACATAGAACAGACTCAGGTAAGTAGGAGAGCTATGATAGAAGAGCTGACAGACATAGAACAGACTCAGGTAAGTAGGAGAGCTATGATAGAAGAGCTGACAGACATAGAACAGACTCAGGTAAGTAGGAGAGCTATGATAGAAGAGCTGACAGACATAGAACAGACTCAGGTAAGTAGGAGAGCTAAGAAAAGAGCTAACAGACATAGAACAGACTCAGGTAAGTAGGAGAGCTCTGACAGAAGAGCTGACAGACATAAAACAGACTCAGGTAAGTAGGAGAGCTATAATAGAAGAGCTGACAGACATAGAAAAGACTCCGGTAAGTGGCAGAGCTATGATAGAAGAGCTGACAGACATAGAACAGACTCAGGTAAGTAGGAGAGCTATGACAGAAGAGCTGACAGACATAGAACAGACTCAGGAAAGTAGGAGAGCTATGATAGAAAAGCTGAAAGACAAAGAACAGACTCAGGTAAGTAGGAGAGCTATGATAGAAGAGCTGACAGACATAAAACAGACTCAGGTAAGTAGGAGAGCTGTGATAGAAGAGCTGACAGACATAGAAAAGACTCAGGTAAGTAGGAGAGCTATGATAGAAGAGCTGACAGACATAGAACAGACTCAGGTAAGTAGGAGCTACTGATAGAAGAGCTGACAGACATAGAACAGACCAGGTAGTAGGAAGCTATGATAGAAGAGCTGACAGACATAGAACAGACTCAGGTAAGTAGGAGAGCTATGATAGAAGAGCTGACAGACATAGAACAGACTCAGGTAAGTAGGAGAGCTATGATAGAAGAGCTGACAGACATAGAACAGACTCGGAGGGGGAAAAAGAAGGCACAACTGAAAAACTCGGTAAGTAAAACGATAGGACTCCATAGAAAAAGGGGTTTTTAGAAGGCCCAAGACCAAAAACAGCCCCCGGGGGGAAATGAAAAGATACAGACAAGAACAGACCGGTAAAGGAAAGATAGGAGCACAGAAGAGAAAAGACCAGGGGGAAGACAAGAAGGGCCCGAACAACTCAGGTAAGTGGGGAACCAAAAAACTGACGACCAGTCCAGGGGTAAATTATGTGAAGAAAAATAGAAGGCTTTTGAAACTCAAAACAGAAGGTGAATTTAGGACTACAACAAGAACGGGGCCCCAGGAGAAAGATGAAGACCAAAAAAAGAAAGAAAGGGCCCCGCAAGAACAAACCCGGGAAGACAGGAACAGACCCAAAATGGGGAGCTGATAGAAGGCAAAGACATGAACAGATAGGTTTGGAGCCCATATAGAAGGTGAACGGGAACGACCAAAAGGAAAGCACAACAAGAACAGAAGGGGGGAGGACCAGGAGTGCAACCCGACCCAGGGAAAAGCCACAGAAAGGCAATGAAGCCAAGGAAGGGACAAAAACAATAGGGGGAGAAAAAGAAAGAACAAATGAAAAGGGGGGGCCCAAAAGGGGACCCAAGAACAGACCAGGTGGGGACCTGGGGCACAGACATAGAACAAAACCCAAAGAAGGGAAGAAGGGGACAAAAGACACCCCCAAAAAAGCTGGGAAAACCCAAAAAACCGAAAGGAACAGAAAAGGGACAGGAAAAACAACCCCAGGAAAAAAAGGAAAAGACTGACAACAAAAAGAAGGAGGGGAAAAAGGGGAAGATACAAAACCCAATAAGGGGAAAAGACTGCGACTTAAAAAACTTTAAAAAGTGAAGAGTGGGAAAAATAAAATGGGGGGAAAGGAGGGAAAAGGGTGACAGCAAGAACAGACTTTTAGAAATAAAAGGGAAAAAAAAGGGGAAGATGAAGATGACAGACAAGAACAGATGGGGGAAAAGGGGAGGAGAGAAGGCTGAAGACAAAAACAACCCCCAAAAAAGGAGGAAAAAAGGACATAGAAAATTTGGAAGTAGAGTTTAAAACTGGGAAAAACTTGTTGGAAAAGAAAAGAGTACAGACTAGAAACCCCGGGGAAAAGGGGGCAAAATGAAATAAAAAAAAAAGATAGAAAAAGGGAGATGTAGAAGATGAAACAAAGTCGTAATAGAAGGGGACTTTGGGAAAGAAATTTAAATGAATTTAAAAGCTTCCTAAACGTAAATGGAAGGAAAAAGTGAAACAAGAAAATAAAGAAAGGGGTTGTAAAAGGGACGAAAACCTTTGGGAAGAAATTTGAAGGGTAAAAATTTGGGAAAGAAAAATGGAACAAATAGAAAGCATAATAAAGAGGAAGATGGAATTTAACACCAGAAGGGGTGATAAGAGTAAAGGGAAGGGGAAATCCTTTTGGGAAAAGGGAAAAGAAAGACCTGGGTTTTGTGAACTTTCGCAAGAACCCTTTGGAATAAAAGTTTGGGGGGGGCTTACATAGAAACCCCAGGAATAAACTTGTGGGTCAATTTGGGGCTACTCGGGAGGTTTGACAAAG
>NC_056744.1:1772799424-1772824505 GCF_019279795.1 Protopterus annectens | reverse complement strand
AGGTTATAAAGACTTCTGACAAAGATGAGTATACCACTTTTAAGGGTGTGAGTAAGTTTCCTAAAAGGTTGCTCTCTTCCCCAGGAGACAGACAGACACACACACACACACACACACACACACACACACACACACACACACACACACACACACACACACACACACACACACACACACACACACAAACACTTGGCAAGTGCAGTGTTCTTAATCTAAACTAAGTATGTCTTTACACTTCAGCAAGCAATATGGAGTTACAGGGTGCAATACAGACATTACTTGCTGACAGTTTGCCCAAAGTTTTTTTTTCACATTTGCTAACCTCAGCAGGCTTATCATACTAGGTGTATTGTGAGAGTATTGTATGCATAGGCCATGACCATATCTGTGTTTGTTTGTTTAATTTAACTATTGAGGCTGCCCACTAAAGTGTGCTAGCCTGTGTAACTGATTTATTGCTGCCTTCTGTATTTCTGAGTGTTTTCTCTCTAAAAACAAAAAAAACAAAAATATCCTTGTTTTCCCACCTCCCTCGACTAGTTTAGACCAGCTTACAGGCTTTGCTGTATTCTCGGTTGTGGTGTAGTTCCTGTGTTGTCCATTACCTTACTTGCATAAGAAGGAAGTTTCTTTGCTCACCAGTGGGAGTGGGGAGCCTTGAGCAGCCTATCTGTCCCTGAAGGAAGTGATCTCAGCACAACAGCTGTAGTAATTGGTTGTTTTGGACCATTTCTAGCTCTTTTGAAGTTCCCTGTTTAAAATCTGCCTCTGGGCATTTTTTTCTGGCTATACTACTCAGACAAGCTCCTCATGGTCCTGCAGAGTGGTCCTAGCTACAGAGAACTCAGAAAAGCGACTACTTTCTGGATTTAAGTATCTTTTCTGTTTTTTTACTTGAAATAGCTTCTCTAGCTTACCTTAAACAAGCTTAAACTGTTTTTTAGCTGTTTACTGCATTATTTTAATATCTGCACTTAAAGTTACATTTTAGTCTAATTTGATCGAAAGTTTGTTTGTTTGTTTGTTTGTTTAATTTAACTGTTGAGGCTGCCCACTAAAGTGTGCTAGCCTGTGTAACTGATTTATTACTGTTTCTGCATTTTCTGTGTGTTTCTATCTAAAAACAAAAAAAATAATCCTTGTTTTCCCGCCTCTCCTCGACTAGTTTAGACCAGTTTACAGGCATTGCTGTATTCTGGAATGTGGTGTAGTTCCTGTGTTGTCCATTACCTTACTTGGATAGAAGGAAGTTTCTTTGCTCACCAGTGGGAGTGGGGACCCTTGAGCAGCCTACCTGTCCCTGTAGGAAGTGACGTCAGCACAAGAGCTGTAGTAATTGGTTGTTTTGGACCATTTCTAGCTCTTTTGAAGTTTCCTGTTTAAAATCCGTGTTTGTATGGCTTTGCGCATTTGTGCGCATAGCGCAGCGCTGGTTAAACAAGGTTAAACTTCTTCTGGCTCTGCCAAGTCTGCTCTTCAAATTTTCCCTTAAGGAAACTCTACTCTTAGTATAATCAGACTACTCGCTATATTGTAAGCCTAGCACTTGTTCTCAAAACTTCTCTACTAAGTAAGCACTCTCATACTAAGTAAGCACTACATCCACCTACCACCCCTGTGAACATCCACTTCCCTTAAAGGCACAGCACTCCCTTATACTGTTCTAGCATGTCGAGTGGTAGATTACTGGCGTCCTCTCCAGTTCAGCTGGTTAATCTGGGTATCTTGAGACAATGCTACAATTGTCTGATGTACACAGACAACCCTCTCCTCCTCCCAACAAACACAAATACATGTGAGAGATGCAACTATATAGCCAAACTGGAGGCTGAACTCTCTCAACTCAGGGCTGGCATGACCAGACAGGAGGAGATGGTAAACACACACACAACAAACTCAGTCTACAGATAAAAAAATTGAGTCACACTACACACTCCAGAGATATGAACCTCATCACAACAATGAATACAACATGCTGGTGGGATAGATTACCATCCCAGACACTTGCCTTACTGTGGAACAGAGTTCCAATGTACATCAGACAGAACCCCTCGCTGATACTCTTCAATAGGAACCTTGATGAGTGGATGGAAAACAGACAATTCACACCAGGCATCACATCAGCAGCCCCACTAGAAAGGGGTTTAGGGTACTAACTATTAGAACTAGGGCTTAGGAGACTACCCAATGGGGTGGTGAAAGCTGCACAACTTGCCTAGGCTAATATATGCCTTCATGAAGATAGTCTACTACATACCTATGAACCTATGTGACAGGTACATGTCTACAGATAGTAGATGTGTACTTCACTGTACAGTCATGTTGTACAGCAGGCACATGGACCACATACACCGTAATGCTTACAGATACTGGTGGCTGTTATGTACAGTGGGTGAGATGTGCACCTCATGTCTTTTGTGCCACTGGGATGTGTGCTGGGTGGGACAGTCCTGGATGGCTCCTTGTCATGGTCACCCTCTTACACACATCTCTGCCCATCCATCTTTGGCTTATTATACTGTGTTCCCTATATATATATAGGTACATAGGTAGGTAATAGGCTATCTGCCTGAAGGCATATATTAGTATGGCCAGAGTGTGCAGCTATCACCACACATGGGGCTAGTTCCCTAGGCCTCTGTGTAGTAGAGCTGATGAAGTGATCCATGGTGTGACAGTTCAGTTTCACATACACTCATCAAGGCTCCTCTGAAAGAGTGTCAGTGAGGGACTCAGCTTAATGTAAGTTGGGAGCCGGTTCCAAAGCAAGGGGAGTCTGTGAGTTAGTAATGTATCCCTCCAACATGTTCTATTTATTGTTGTGATGATGATATCCCTAGAGCATGTGGCACAGTGAGCTTGGGTTTACTTCAGATAGCGCATGTACATCAGTTCTGCATTGGACATGGACCTGTCTGTTGGGCAGAGATCACAACAGAGTACAGACTGAGTTAACTTCAGTCTTGTTGCATGGGGTAACTGTTTGAGGCTAGTAATCATCTTGTTGAGGTACTTCAGTGGTCTTTCCAGCTGCTGAAGGTGCCTAGTCAGATTCATCACAAGAGTGCCGTGATACTCTCTGATGGGTCTGATGACTGATGAGTAGAGGGAACCTCCTTTGACCTACATGCAAAGACCTAGGTAAAAAACTTTCTTACACTGTGAAGGACACCAATGAGGAAGAGAAAAGGCAAACACTACTAAAAACTCCTGATGTTCACTCAGGGCAGTAAAACTTAATATAAATCAAACTTTTAATGTGAATATAACATAAAATAAGCAGTCCTCAGTCTTCCGATAAGCCCTTTTATACGATCTGAGGAAGGCTTATTTGCCGAAAGCACTTATCGGAAGACTGAGGACTGCTTATTTTATGTTATATTCTTTTTATTAAAGTTTTGATTTTATTATTAAGTTTTACTGCCGTGATGGACATCAGGAGTTTTTAGTAGTACATGCAAAGACCTTGGCAATTTGTGGGAACACATAGCATGATTTTCTAACTACTTTGTGAATGTGTTTCTGGAAGTAGAGATGACTATCAATGTGTCCATAGATCACTTATTATTACCTCCATATTTAGAGTGTTGGCACCTATGTGGTATTTGTATGACTGTATTTCTAGGCCATAATTTTGACACCACATCTGTCTGACTGAGACCCTTTTTAAGGATGTCTCTGTTGTCCTAAACATCGATTATGACAACCTTTTTGCAGTCATCCAGAAACTTTGCTAACCATAGCCCTCATGTGTTTGACTGTATTTCTGAAAAGTATACACCAGACAGGAGTGGTCCCAGGACTGAGCCATGGGGGACAGCAGTTGTTACCAGCTTACAGTCCAATAGGGAGACCACAATTCTTACCTTGTGGGATCTATCTGTGCCCCAGTTGGCAATTTATCAGATGACATATGCGTTTATGCACAGGTTGATTTTGTGGATATGACATATGTGTGGGATGTTGGAAAAGGGATTTTCAAAGTTTATGTAGGCCGTGTGTAGCTCATTTCATTGATGTATGTCCTGGGTGACTGCTTTGAAAACTGTCTAGCAGGTTTAGGAACCATGATCTGCCCCTGACCAAACCAAAATGGGTAGGGTTGGGTGTTTGTAGGCTCCCAATAGCTCTGTTTATGAGTTCCATAATGATGGAATCCATGGCCTTGCAGATCAGGCTTATTAGGCTTATAAGACAATAGTTCCCATGGTCTGTTGTGCACCAACACTTGTGGAGTGTGCTAAACGTTGCTGTAACCCATTCAACAGTTTCATATCCTGTACAGAGGGTGAGTCTCAACAGACTGTTCAGGTGCAGGGTCTGTTTGTTTTGGAGTTCACATAAGACACAGCCAGGGAAACCATGTCATCTCATCGATGCCGTGTTTTTAGGTTTGGATAGAGCTGTTTAATCATTGAATATGTGATTTCTGGGTTTTCACAATCTTCAGTTATGATAATGGGCCCTTTTGTCAGCGAGAGGGGGGTAAATATGTATGAACCTGTCTGACAAGATGTTGACAATGTCAGTCATGTACATGTATTCATTTATACTTTGCACTGACTCAGAACATATATGAGTTTACATTGATATTTATGACATAGTGAAAGAAAGCTTCATGGTTCTCTATGGACTCTTTGGCAATATTTTTGCCAGAACATGGCTTGGATAATGTTAGGAGTGCTCATTGTTTCTTGATGATACTAACTGGAGATTTATTGATCTTCTTTGGATTTTCACTTTCTTTGAACAACTTAAGTACTTGTAGTACATAGTTTGAGTATGTCAGGGGTCCAATATATTATACAGGTCTGTTTTCATATCACTGTTTACGCAAGGCAGGATTGGTGAATAGTGACAAGTGTCTGGAGTAAGAACTGCAATTGTCAGATATGTGTAGCCCACTGCTGTACTCAGACATGGCCTAAGTGTGTGAGCATGCCCAGTATGACCTTTCAGTATGTTGCTGACTGAAATTTGCTAAATTTGTTTGTGTGTGAGCATGCCCACTATGGGCATATATACTATATGTGTGTGAAAAATCAAGTTGGTTTTTACTTCAGGGCTCACCTTCGTGTTGTGCATTGACAGGAAGCACGCTGTGCCTGCAGGGCTTCCACGAGTCAATTTGCATAGACTTATAAACATTTCTACATACAGGGGGGACAGCTATTATTTATGCATTTCTACCTGGGGGGGCACACCTGATTGTTACTGTGGGTGTACATAGGATGAGGGGTACACCTGACACGTATACACATTTGCTAGGTCTGCACTGCTATGTCAGGCACTCCATTTCAGTCTGTACTGTTGCCTATCATACTGGCTTGAGGCATACCACTGTACTACAGAACTTAGCTTCCAATTACACGCATATTAGTTTGTGACTTCATAGCCTACCCAACCCACAGCACACTGGCTGGCCTGCTGTTATCTGTCTGCATAGGCCTGGGGGAAGGTTACTCATATGGCTCTTCAGAGGGCATGATACAGCATTTGTTTGTGTTTGCGTTTGTCTACAATTGTCCTGCTGGCTGTGACTGTTAGGTATGTGACCCCCCCAACTGGTATGTGTGAGTGACTTAAGCTGTGTTCGTGCCAGTAAAATGCTATCATAGCTTAGTGGTTCAGTACTGTGACTATAGTGCACAGTATCCTGAGTTTGAGTCCTGTCACTGCTTTTTATTTTCCTGCTGGGCAGACCTGACTGGTTAAGGAACAGTAAAGCAGGTGTGAGCGTGTTTACCCAACTTTGCTCGACTTTGCCCAACATTGCCCAACTTTGCCAGACGTTGCGCTGGTTAGCGCGGTGTGCAGCTACGCGCAATTGTATTTAAATATGCTCAATACTGGTAAAATGTGCTTAGCAGTGCTTTATATTGCTTAGAATAGGGCACTCATGCCTCAGGTGGTGCTGCAGGGCTGCCTGTGTCGGGTGCACATAGTACACTCCCTATACATGTTTGAAAACAGGTAGTGTCAAGTTAGGCATCCCTTTTACTGTATGTGCGAGTCAGAGAGAGGTGTCATTTCCAGGGTTCCTACTGAGTCAGTGTATGTGCTATGCGTTGCCTCTTTGCCAAGACCAGAGCATACTGGGCATGCCTCCTTCTGCCTACTGGGGCAGGCTCAGGTTGTTCCTCCTCCGAGTCACGCTGTGCCTGTGCAGGCATTGGCAATGGTGGGAGGCTATTTGGCCCTGCCCCACACTGTTCCTGCTGCAGCTGTTTCCACAGGATCATATTGTGTAGCATGGCACATACCATAACAATTTGGGTACATGTAATTGGTGAGTACTGCAAGGCTCCACCAGATGTGTCCAGGCACCGGAACCATGACTTGTGCATCCCAAACACATGCTCAATTATGTATCTTGTTTGTGCGTGTGCCTCATTATGGAGTTCTTGTTCAGGTGTGTGTGCATTTCTGATGGGTGTCATCAGCCACAGCTCCAATGCATAAACAGCATCCCACACTAGGTGACCATCAGGGATGTCCCCATTGGCAAATCTCTGGTACAGCTGCATCAGATGCCAGATGTGGGAATCATGATAGCTTCCAGGGCAGCCAGGACACACATTCATTATTATGCCCTGGGCATCGCACACAACCTGGCAGTTGATGGAGGGGAAGTCCTTGCGGTTGATGCAGACCCTACCCCGCTCACCGGGTGGTACTTTCATGCATATGTGCGTGCAGTCTATTGCACCCACTACCTCAGGGTATTCTGCTATTTGGTGGAAAAGATGTATATTGCTGGCCAATGCCTCACAGGAATTGGGGAAATATACGTGGCCACCGACATGTGCTGACATGGCATCCAGGAACTGGTGGAGTACCCTGGATGCTGATGCCTGTGAAATCCCCATCATATCACCAGTTGGTCTCTGGAAGGTACCTGTAGCTAGTATTCTTATGCCAACACATACCTTGGTATCCACTGGGATGGGTTCCCCTCTGTTGGTTCGGTGTGTGAGGCGTGGCCGGCACAGCTCAACAATTTGCTGCAGGAGGTCTCTGTCCAACCTATAGCTCTCCACTATCTCCAGATCATGTAGTCCCTGGTAGGTTACCCTGGGTCTGTACACTCTTCTCTGTCTCCTCACTGTGGGTTGCTCAGCAGCATTCACAACATCACCACCCTCCGCACCTTGCACATGTTGGTTTATGATAACAAGAGCAGCCCCTAACATTTTGTCTGACTTAAGCTTTTTAAGCTTTCCCTCTTTGTATACTGCAGTGTTGCAGAGTTCTTGGGGAAAAAAACAGGGGGGGGTGCTGATTGCAGAGTTTAAAGTGCTGGGCTGGACTGGCATAGTCTGCTGCCTATGTAATTGGCTGATTCTGATATATTTCACCTGGCAGCTCTGCTAGTTCTCCTTGGTTAACTTCCTACTACTTCTTTTCCTTCCTTTTCCCTTTCTGTTTCCGCCCGGGGCAGCACCGTGCAAACACACGCACACGCGCGCACATGAGTGCACACGCTGTGTGCATGTTTGCAAGAAATTTCCAAACTTTTAACAGTGTGCACCTTTGGTTTCAGGTTTTCAACTAGGACAACTGTAGACACACCTCTTGCAATCCTGAGCAACTCAGGGCAAACACAAGCCACTGTGCTCCAATTAGCTTACAGCCTTTATGACATACCCCCTCATGATGTCACCTATATTCTACTCTACATCTCACCTACTCTTGCACTTACACTCTTGGGACATGGTTCACATGCTGGGGAAAATTGGGATTCACTATCCTTACCCTCATTTGCATAGGAATGCCTACTAATGCATGGTTACATCGCTCACACTGAGCTCCCTCCCCTTAGCAACCACTACTCAGTGGCCATGTTGTCTTTAGCCTGCCATTCACCTGCATGGCAGGATAAGCTTTTTAGTGAAAATGCCTATTTTGTGCTATTTTTAAATTATTTTCTTGTTTTTTAAAGTGCTGCACGTTTGCGCGGTGCTGCGCTATGCTTAAACATCAGAGATCGGGGAAAAAGTTATATTTTAATAATTTTAAACATTTATAAATGCAAATGGCCTTATATCTGGCCATTGGCATGCTTCCTCAACTGTATGCATCCTTTATTTGGAGCTGTCATAGCTCCGTTTAGCTATTTGCAGAATGGTACTCCGTTACCAACGGAGTACATTTCTGCAGATAACACTAATCTTCCACGGACAGGTTAGTGTTTCCTGGATTGCAAATTTACCTCATTTGCATAGCTTTCAGCAGCAAATGAGGTAATTTGTATACCATGACGCTGTCCATGCAAGAGTAGCTTTAGCAGCTCTCATGCACGCCCCTGCTGGCTGTACCTGGATCGCACAGCAGACATATTGCCGCAGTGAGCTCCTACACTCTTCTTGCACTGCGTTCAAGCTTTCGTAAATCCGGCCCAAAGTTTAATTCTAAAGAAGGAAGCACAAGTTGTATATTAGTACATAGTTCAAGATAAAGGGTTAGAAGAAAGGAAAGGAAAAGAAACAGATATGGAGGCAGATGCTAAGCAGAAAGGGAAACAGATGAATGAGAAACACTGAAGGATAGATACGGATCAAGAATTAGGACAGGGGGTAACAAGATGAATAAAGTGGAAATGGGATGAAGGAAACTCTATAAATAGTGTGCGATACAAAATCAAGGTTAAAACTATGGAACATAAATGGGATGAGAAATAAAATTAGGATTTTGGGTTATGTGAAGAGAGAGGGGCCACAATTTACAGCCACACAAGAAACTCACCTAAAGCTGGATAAACACAAATATCTGAACAAAGGGGGGTTTCAGATTATGGTAGGTTCTATGAGGAAAGAGAAGAGAGGAAACAAAGGGGGGCAGTTATACTCATGTAAAAAAGGTACTCACTTTAGGATGGAGGGTGCAATAGAAAATAATAATGGGATGTTTGCAGGGATGGAATGTTGACTAAGGGAAATGCAGTTAACAATAACATTATTGTAGCTGTCCCCCAAATCAAGTATTAAGGTAATAAGGGGAATATTAGGAAAAGTAGTGACATTACAGGAAGGGCTGTGCTTAGTGATAGGGGGCTGGAATGGAGCAACAGAGTGGACAGTGGGCTGAGAAACAGAAGAATTAAAGGAAGGCAAGTTCCTTAAATCATATATGAACATGGTGACATGGCTTGACATTTGGAAGACAGGGTGAAGAGGAGATTTTATTGCAGGGTACACCCACTACTCACATGAATATGAAAGGTGAGCAAAGATAGAGCATATAAGGATACAGGAAATTTGGAAACTATCAAAAGGATTTAGTGCAAACGTTTGACATTGTCAGATCATGCATTATTAGTAGCTGATTTGCTGTTAAGGCAGGTGGAGAAGATGGATAGACATTGGAGGCTCCAAAGATACTTATCAGAAATGATGAGTAACTAGAAAAGATAATTACAGAAGTATTCAGAGAAGCGCAGGAAATGAATGGAGAAAGCTGGGAAAAAAGTAAGAAGGAAATTTGTAGGAGGATACAGGAAAGATTAAAACGAAACAAAAAAATTGCAAAGATAATAAGTAGGACAGCTACAATAGAAGAGCTGCCAGACATAGAACAGACTCAGGTAAGTAGGAGAGCTATGATAGAAGAGCTGATAGACATAGAACAGACTCACGTAAGTAGGAGAGCTATGATAGAAGAGCTGACAGGCATAGAACTGACTCAGGTAAGTAGGAGAGTTATGACAGAAGAGCCGACAGACATAGAACAGACTCAGGTAAGTAGGAGAGCTATGATAGAAGAGCTGACAGACATAGACCAGACTCAGGTAAGTAGGAGAGCTGTGATAGAAGAGCTGGCAGACATAGAACAGACTCAGGTAAGTAGGAGAGCTATGACAGAAGAGCTGACAGACATAGAACAGACTCAGGTAAGTAGGAGAGCTATGATAGAAGAGCTGACAGACATAGACCAGACTCAGGTAAGTAGGAGAGCTAAGATAGAAGAACTGACAGACATAGAACAGACTTAGGTAAGTAGGAGAGCTAAGATAGAAGAGCTGACAGACATAGAACAGACTCAGGTAAGTAGGAGAGCTATGATAGAAGAGCTGACAAACATAGAACAGACTCAGGTAAGTAGGAGAGCTATGATAGAAGAGCTAACAGACATAGAACAGACTCAGGTAAGTAGGAGAGCTATGATAGAAGAGCTGACAGACAGAACAGACTCAGGTAAGTAGGAGAGCTATGATAGAAGAGCTGACAGACATAGAACAGACTCAGGTAAGTAGGAGAGCTATGATAGAAGAGCTGACAGACATAGAACAGACTCAGGTAAGTAGGAGAGCTATGATAGAAGAGCTGACAGACATAGAACAGGCTCAGGTAATTAGGAGAGCTAAGATAGAAGAGCTGACAGACATAGAACAGACTCAGGTAAGTAGGAGAGCTATGATAGAAGAGCTGAGAGACATAGAACAGACTCAGGTAAGTAGGACAGCTATGATAGAAGAGCTGACAGACATAGAACAGACTCAGGTAAGTAGGAGAGCTATGATAGAAGAGCTGACATAGAACAGACTCAGGTAAGTAGGAGAGCTATGATAGAAGAGCTGACAGACATAGAACAGACTCAGGTAAGTAGGAGAGCTATGATAGAAGAGCTGACAGACATAGAACAGACTCAGGTAAGTAGGAGAGCTATGATAGAAGAGCTGACAGACATAGAACAGACTCAGGTAAGTAGGAGAGCTATGACAGAAGAGCTGACAGACATAGAACAGACTCAGGTAAGTAGGAGAGCTAAGATAGAAGAGCTGACAGACATAGAACAGACTCAGGTAAGTAGAAGAGTACTGATAGAAGAGCTGACAGACATAGAACAGACTCAGGTAAGTAGGAGAGCTACAATAGAAGAGCTGACAGACATACAATAGACTCAGGTAAGTAGGAGAGCTATGATAGAAGAGCTGACAGAGAACATACTCAGGTAAGTAGGACAGCCATGATAGAAGAGCTGACAGACATAGAACAGACTCAGGTAAGTAGCAGAGCTACAATAGAAGAGCTGACAGACATACAATAGACTCAGGTAAGTAGGAGATCTATGATAGAAGAGCTGACAGACATAGAACAGACAGGTAAGTAGGAGAGCTATGATAGAAGAGCTGAGAGACACAGAACAGACTCAGGTAAGTAGGACAGCTATGATAGAAGAGCTGACAGACATAAAACAGACTCAGGTAAGTAGGAGAGCTAAGATAGAAGAACTGACAGACATAGAACAGACTCAGGTAAGTAGGAGAGCTATGATAGAAGAGCTGACAGACATAGAACAGACTCAGGTAAGTAGGAGAACTATGACAGAAGAGCTGACAGACATAGAACAGACTCAGGTAAGTAGGAGAGTTAAGATAGAAGAGCTGACAGACATAGAACAGACTCAGGTAAATAGGAGAGCTAAGATAGAAGAGCTGACAGACATAGAACAGACTCAGGTAAGTAAGAGAGCTATGATAGAAGAGCTGACAGACATAGAACAGACTCAGGTAAGTAGAAGAGCTATGATAGAAGAGCTGACAAACATAGAACAGACTCAGGTAAGTAGGAGAGCTACGATAGAAGAGCTGACAGACATAGAACAGACTCAGGTAAGTAGGAGAGCTATGATTGAAGAGGTGACAGACATAGAACAGACTCAGGTAAGTAGAAGAGCTATGATAGAAGAGCTGACAGACATAGAACGGACTCAGGTAAGTAGGAGAGCTATGATAGAAGAGCTGACAGACAGAACAGACTCAGGTAAGTAGGAGAATTAATAACAGAAGAGCTGACAGACATAGAACAGACTCAGGTAAGTAGGAGAGCTATGATAGAAGAGGCACTGCAGATGAGGACATATGGATTTAGATTCAGCAGCCAAGGGGGATGTACTAGATGATGCTAAAGGAAGGGAAACCACACCTTTTGAGGCCAAAAAAGGGCATTGAAGATGACCATGATCTTCTGTTGTAATGCTTTCTGCAAGAACTTTGGAATCAGGGGAGTTGGTAGGGAAGCCATATATGAAACCAGAGGACTAACTTGTGGATCACAGCATCTCTCAGGTACTCCACCTCCAGGGAGGTTCAGAGCAAAGAACCTGCTGCATTTGGAGTTGATGGGAGAAGGAAAAAGATCACAGCATGACTAGTCCAGCAATAAAATATTTGTGTTGCCACTGTTAGATGCAGAAGTCATTTGTGTGGTTGCAGAATAAATCTGTTCAACTTGTCCACTAGAATGTTGGCCTTCCTGGTATGTGCATTACTATCAGATAGCAGTTGGAATAATGTCACCTGCTGCTGCACTTTCACTGCTTCTCGATACAGGGGGTAGGAGTGTGTCCCCCTTTTTGTTGAAGTACCAGGCTACTGGCATGCTGCTGGTCTGGATAGAAATCACCACAGAGGTAGGACATCCCAAAAGGCCTCTAAATCCAGAGGACTGACCTCATCTTTAAGAAATTGATTTGAAGTTTGGGCACTAATGTGGTCCATGTGCCTTGGACTATCTTTCCCAGGTAATGCCCTCATACCCTAGCTGGGAAGCATCCATGGTTACTGTGGCTGTGGAAGAGGGAGGGGAAAAGGGACAGCCATGAAACACCTCTAGAGACTGAGCCCACCAAGATACACAATTTCTGCAGATCCTTGATAAGCAAATTGGAAAAGTCAAGGGCTGGGATCTAATGGACCATTGAACCACTAGTGTCCACTGTAACAGTCTCATATAATACCTTACTAAGGGGACAAAAGTACTGGAGGCTGCTATCAATCCCAGAAGCTGAAGGACTAATCTGACATGTGCAGTCTGACAGGAAAGAAGTTGTTGAGCCTGATTTCTTAGAATGAGTAACCTATTCTCCAGTCACTTTGAAATTTGAGTGGTCATGTACAAATGGAATTCCAGAACCTGTACCTGGGAGAACTGAGATTTGTCCTGGTTCACTGTAATTACCAGGCTGGAGCATAGCTGAAGCAAATAGTATCTAGCCTGGGCTAACAGTGACCAGGTAGAAGCAGTAATGAGCCAATCATATAAATAGGGGAACACCAGGTACCCTTGCAGTCAAAGATGAGCTGCAACCACTGCCATGCATTTGGTGAGCACCAAAGTGGCTGTTGTGACACCAAGTGGTATGTCTCTGAACTGAAAATGACTGGCTCCCAGATGGAAGTGAAGGAACCTCCTGCAGTGTCTGTTCATTCTGATGTGATAGTATACATCTTGAAGTTCTATTAAGCACAGACAGTCATCTTTCCCCAGAAAGGTAAGGAGAGACTGTACTGTGACCATTTAGAACTTTGTGTGCCTGACATATTGGTTCATTCTTTTTTTGGCACTAAAAAAAATTTGGAATAAGTACCAAACTCTAGCTGGTCTTGTGGGACCTCTTGGATAACTTGCCTGTCTAGCAGCTTTTTTATTTCTAATGTTGCTGCTTTTCTTTGAGAGGATAGTACACTGGGAAGTTTCATTCACAGAGAGGGTGGACAGAGCAAAGGGATGAAGGAGTCTCTGGAAATTATTGTCCGCACTCATACATGACTGTCTCTAGAGTGCAGCATGTGGGCAAATGTTCAGGAGCACTGAAAGGGCCTCTCAGAGAAAGAACCCCTGAAGCCTTGATTATGTGAGCCCCTCTGCCACAAGTATGATGTCTAATATTAGAATACCTGCCTCTGCTGCAGGGGAATCTTAGTCCAAAGGAATCCTGAAAAAAACTCTTGGGACTTTCTAAACCACAGTTTCTTAGCCCCTTTTGGTTTCTAGAAAAGGTCTTCAGGGAGGGGAGGGGGGTAGAAAAATGCATGCCTAAGGCACAAAGAGTTTGCCCATCCTGTTCACTTCTGGAGAGTGTGTCTTTGACCTTAGGGCCATAGAAGCTCAAGCCAACAATCCTGGCACTGATAAAAGACATCTTTAAAGGCTCCACAAAGTCACACAAACACATCCAGGCATGCCTCATTACTGTAATGCCTGTTCCTGCAGCTCTCAAAACACCTTCTGTTGCACTGGATACATGACACGTGGAGACATTCAACAGGAACTGAAGTGTGTCAAGCTGTGAATTCACCATTTTCCTTCCATTAACAGACAAGGACCCAGAATGAGACTTGGAAAACTCCTTGATCAAGTCCCTTTGAAACCTCCATGTATGCCAAGTAATTCAGTGACCTTAATGCAAAGTAGGTGAAGCATAAACACACTTCCCAAATGTGTACAAAGACTGGACTCTCTGTTGGGGGGAGGATGGACAGAAGAGCTTTCTTATGAGACTTTCTTCATAGTGCCTGACACCACAACCATGGCATATATTGCTGGGCCTAGGGTCCAGTGAGAGAGATCATTAGGTGCAACTAGATATTTGTCTAGTTTTCTGGGGATTGGTTCTGTGATGTCTGGCTCCGTTCATGCATGGTGAAAGATTAAATCCACCATCTCGTCAGCCAGGGGAACCATCCATGGATTAGCTGAGCTGGAATGAAAAACCTCAAGGAACACGGGTTCCTCCTGAGAAGGGGCTTTAGAAGACCAACCTCCTTGCTGTCTTTGATGCTTGAAGATCTACCTAACTGAGACATCCCCAATGTTTGATCTGGGGGGAACCCTCCATCAAAATCTGTGTTATCTGTCAAGGACTCCTGAGAGAGTCAATGTGTCTCCTTTTACACTTATGCTTCTGAGGAGTCTCTACAGAGTGGAAGGTCTGGACAGGACTCAGAAGTCTGAGAGGATTCCTGAATGAGAATTGTATTAAGGCTAGAATGAACTAGCTGTCCCGATGGGACAGACTGTGCAGGATCAGGACCCAGGGCTGTCATTTGAAGAGTGGGTAGGGCCAAGAGAGCCCTCTCCACTACCTGTAAGGCAGAAGTTGAGGGGGGAACCAATGATCACTCCAGTAGGAGTCAAAGCTGTCACACTACTATGACCAAGAGCGTGACCCTGACTCTGCTCTAAGACCGATGCCAGAGCCGAGCTATCTAACGTCAAGTCTCTGAGGAGAAAGGATGGGTCTTAGAGCTTTGGAGCAGAACTCTTACCTCCAGACTTGACACTGAAGCCTTGGCTCCAAGATCCTTCCAGCTCCAAAGAAATGGGAGACGTTTGGGTCACAGATGATGCTGGAGTTGAAGATTACCACAATTTCATATCTGACATGGACAGTCCAAAATAACTCGACTCCAACATTTCCAAACCTAGAGGTCAAATCAGGGTAGGAGTAAGCATATGTCAGGAAGATGGTCCAAAGTTAACAAGTCCAGTAGAAGACAGAGCCTGAAGAACTTTCAAATGAATTTAGGTCCTGTCGAACTTCACCATTATATTCTTATCAGCTTTTGTCAAGTTTCTGGAAGACTTGATGTACCTCAATGATGAAGATGTGATGGTGGCCTCAAAGATCTCTGTAAGCATCTCTGCTGTAGAAAGGGTGATCACAGCCTAGGAGAGACTGGATCTGGGGAACACCCCAGCTCCAGTAGGGTGGTAGTCTTGGACCATATTGGAATTGGATCCGAGAGATTAGTAGGATCAAAAGACTTGGAAATTGAAGATAAAACAGACAATGGAGAGAGATCAGGAGAGAGCTTCCTCATCTCCTTGTCCTTTTTTAGGCCTGCTCTTCTTCTCTTTATCCAAGGACTACTCCCTTGATGGGAAAGCTCTACATGCAGATTATGAGGAGTCAGAATAGATGAGGCTCTTGAGCACAAGCTTGTTCCATTGATGAATCATGGACCAATGAGAAACTCCCATGAAAATACAGCAATCCTCCTGTAAATTATCTGACCCCGAACAATATACATACTTTAAATGGGAATCAGAACTTTGCATCTTGTGACTACAAGCCACACATTTCTTAAAAGCTGTTTGCTTGTCCGAAATAGTCCCTGTAAGGAGAAAAGGGGAAGCAAACAGAAACACTGCTAGAAATGGTACACATGATTACACCAAGAAAGAAGAGATTGATGTAAAGTATTTTTTTGTTTATAGATAAAGATGGGAAGGAAAAGGAATTTAGTTGAAAAATAGATTAATATACCAGGAAAAAGTATCTTAAGATTTAAATAACACAAAATATAAACTACTTAGCTGCATAGAAGCTTGAGCCAATAAGTCATGTCTAAATTCTATGACTGGCAAATGAGATCAGGGGCAATTTTGGGGAAAGGAGTGGATTCTGGGTAAGGGGAGGAGATTGAGCTATGGATCTTAAGTTTAAAAAAACATCCAAAGTCAGATCCATAAAAGTCAAGAAAAAGTCACTGGAAGAGTCCTGTTACGTATCCAAAGGATTTTAATAAAATGGTACAGTAAAAACCACACAAATATCAAACAAGTTAGCTGGTGTTAACCCTTCATCAGACAATGAACAAATGTTACAAAGCACTATTTAAACAAAATACAGCCAATCAAAAGTTAATAAAAGACCCGCCTATTTCTTAAGGTGGGCTTAATAGGTACTACATCATTTAAACCTGGGTTCCTGTGTGCAGTGAACTCTATGATCTTCCTAGATTCAACTAACTCAGTATATTGTTTAATGTCCCCTCCCCTCTTGTTCAATCTCACATTTACTATGGCCCTGAAGCCAAAGCAATGAGTAGGATTATCCTTAACATGTCTAAAGAGAGCATTGTGCATGTCATTGTTCCTAATACTGGATACATGTTGTAGAATCCTTATTTTAAACATATTGTTAGTCTTACCCACATAAAAACATGGGCAAGACTTACAATTGGCCAAATATACTATGTCTTTGGTTCTACAAGTAGCCCTGGCTTTTAGTGTGAATACTTTGTTAGTAATGGGATGAACAAAGGTAGTGTCCTGAAGGATAAAAGGACAGGCCTTACAAGAGCCACATGGCTTACTACCTATCTGTAAAATAAGGGTAACATGATCAGTGACCTGTTCCCCACATAAAATGTCTTTTAAACACTTATTTTTCCTAAAACCAAACATAGGGGAGGGACCAACAATGGTGTTAATCTTTTCATCACTGGTAAGAATGTTCCAGTTCTTCTTTATTATCCCACTAATGTCTTTAGTACTGCTACTATATGTGAGCATAACCTTAGATCTAACATCATTAACTGTTGTCTTAAGAGATTAATTCAATCTATCTGATCGATGCAGCCAAGGCTTATATTTATGCCCCCTTTTTTCTTTATTTTTCTCTAATATACCTTTGACAAAGGCTTCATTATAGCCCCGGTCAACAAATAAACCTTTCATATTATCTAGTTCCCCATCAAAACAAGTATCATCCGTGCATATCCTAGATGTCCTAGCCAGTTGTCCATGCACTATGTTTGAAAAAGTGTAACGCGGATGCATGCTGTCGAAAGTCAAAAATGTATTTTTCCAACATTCCTTCTTATGCAGTGTTGTTGAGAAACCTAGAGTGGTTTGTGTTATTGAAACATCCAAAAAATCTATTTTGGTATAAGATGTTTCCTTCGTGAACCTACAAAATTCAGTAGTGGAGTGTAGAAATGTAATGAAAAGTTCTAATGTAGTACTGTCCCCCTTCCACAAGATAAAAACATCATCAACAAAACGCTTATAAAGTCCTATAAATGGTCAGATCCATGTTTGAATCTGAGATCCATTGGTGGAGGAATGGATAGAAAAGACAACATCAGATCATGTGATATTGAGATTGGATGCTAAAAGACATTCAGTAGATTTAGTTGGATATCTGTTTAGTCTTTTACAGTGGTGGGACTTCCCAACAGACTGTGTCCATCTGCTGGAAAAGCTACATATGGGTGCTAAGGCTAGATTAAAGATATCAGTAAGACAGTTCAGAGAAATAAAAGTATAGACAGGTATGAGGCAGGGGTGTCTCCTCTCTCCCTTACTATTTGCAGTCTACTTGGAACATCTGGTGACCATTATAAGGGCCTCAGCTGTAAGAAGGCATGAATGGGCAGGGGAACAGATGAAGATAATGCTATGCACAGGTGAGATTCTTTTAACACTGACAGAGCCAGATGACAATCTGGGGGTAGTTTACAGCATAATAAGAGAATTTGGAGAAGCTTCAGGATACACAGTAAATGAGTGGGAAATGAAAGCCTTAGCATTAATTATGGATGTAAGCAGAACAGAGTATGCGGAATGGAAGAATAAAACATCTGGGATTATAGCTAAGTAAAACAGTGAAGATGAGATCACAAACTGGAAGCTATATAACAAATCATCATCATCATCATAATCTTCTTTCGGCTGTTCCCGTTAGGGGTCGCCACAGCAGATCATCTGTTTCCATTTCTTCCTGTCCTCTGCATCTTGCTCTGTCGCACCAACCACCTGCATGTCCTCTCTCACCACATCCATAAACCTTATCTTAGGCCTTCCTCTTTTCCTGTTACCTGGTAGCTTCATCCTTAGCATCTTTTTCCCAGTATATTCAGAATCCCTTCTCAGCACATGTCCAAACCAACGTAATTGTGCCTCTCTGGCTTTGTCTCTAAACCTTCCAACCTGGGTTGACCCTCTAATATACTTATTCCTAATTCTGTCCACCCTCGTCACACCCAGTGCAAATCTTAACATCTTTAGTTCTGCCACATCCAGCTCAAACTCCTGCCTTTTTATCAATGCCACTGTCTCCAACCCATATAACATAGCTGGTCTCACTACCCTCTTCTAGACCTTCCCTTTCACTCTTACAAGTACTCAGTCACAAATCACTCCTGACACTCTTCTCCACCCACTCCATCCTGCCTGTACTCTCTTCTTCACCTCTCTTCAACATTCACTGTTACTCTGAACTATTGACCCCAAGTATTTAAACTCATCCACCTTCACCACCTCTACTCCTTGCATCCTCACCATTCCTCTATCCTCCCTCTCATTGACACACATATATTCTATCTTAGTCCTGCTGAACTTCATTCCTCTTCTCTCTACAGCATATTTCCATCTCTCCAGGGTCTCCTCCACCTGTTCCCTACTCTCACTACAGATCACAATGTCATCTGCAAACATCATAGTCCACAGGGACTCCTGTCTGATCTCGTCTGTCAACCTGTCCATCACCATTGCAAATAAGAAAGGGCTCATTGCTGATCCTTGATGTAACCCCACCTCCACCTTAAACGCATCCGTCACTCCCACCGCAGATCTCACCGCTGTCACACTACCCTCATACATATTCTGTACCACTCTTACATACTTTTCTGACACTCCTGACTTCCTCATACAATACCACAACTCCTCTCTAGGCAGCCTGTCATATGCTTTCTCTAAGTCTACGAAAACACAATGCAACTCCTTCCAACATTCTCTGTACTTCTCCATCAACACTCTCAGAGCAAAGATCGCATCTGTAGTGCTCTTTCCTGGCATGAAACCATACTGCTGATCACTAATCATCACGTCCCTTCTTAACCTAGCTTCCACTACTCTTTCCCATAACTTCATGCTGTGACTGATCAGTTTAATCCCTCTGTAGTTACTACAGCTCTGCACATCACCCTTATTCTTAAAAATCGGTAACAAAACACTTTTTCTCCATTCCTCAGGCATCCTCTCACTTTCCAAGATTTCATTGAACAATCTGGTTAAAAACTCCACTGCCATTTTACCTAAACACCTCCATGCTTCCACAGGTATGTCAGCCTTTCCATTCTTCATTCTCTTCATAGCTATCCTTACTTCCTCCTTGCTAATCCATTGCACTTCATGATTCACTATCCGCACATCATCCAACCTTCCCTCCCTCTCATTCTCTTGATTCATCAACCCCTCACAGTACTCTTTCCATCTCCTCAACACACTCTCCTTGCTTGTGAGTATGTTTCCCTCATTATCCTTTATCACCTTTGCCTGCTGCACATCTTTACTAGCTCAGTCCCTCTGTCTAGCCAATCGGTACAGGTCCTTTTCTCCCTCCTTAGTGTCCAACCTTTCATACAACTCTTCATACGCCTTATCCTTAGCCTTCGCCACCTCTCTCTTTGCCATGCACCTCATCTCCTTATACTCCTGTCTACTTTCTTCATCTCTCTGACAATCCCACTTCTTCTTTGCCAACCTCTTTCTCTGTATACTCTCCTGTACTTCCTCATTCCACCACCATGTCTCCTTGTCGTCCTTCCTCTGTCCAGATGCAATACCAAGCACCTTTCTATCCGTCTCCCTTACTAGCTCTGCTGTAGTTACCCAGCTATTTGGTAACTCTTCACTGCCACCCAGTGCCTGCCTTAACTCATCCCTGAACTCCACCTCACAATTACCCTTTTTCAATTTCCACCACTTGATCCTTGGTGCTGCCCTCACACTCCTCCTCCTCTTCTTGATAACCAACGTCATCCTACAAACCACTATCCTATGCTGCCTAACAACACTTTCTCCTGTCACCACTTTACAGTCTCCAATCACCTTCAAGCTGGCCCTCCTACATAAGATATAATCCACCTGTGTGCATCTTCCTCCACTCTTGTATGTCACCCTATGCTCCTCCCTCTTGTTAAAATATGTATTCACCACAGCCATGTCCATCCTTTTCACAAAATCCACTACCATCTGACCTTCTGCTTTCCTTTGTTTAACACCATACCTACCCATCACTTCCTCATCCCCTCTGTTCCCTTCACCAACATGCCCATTGAAATCTGCTCCAATCACCACTCTCTCACCCTTAGGTACAGTCATAACCACTTCATCCAATTCACTCCAAAATTTTTCTTTCTCATCCATTGCACACCAAACTTGTGGAGCATATGCACTAACAACATTCATCATTACACCATCAATTTCCAGCTTCATAAACATCACTCTATCCGACACTCTTTTCACCTCCAAAACACTCTCAGCATACTGTTCCTTCAGAATAACTCCTACGCCATTTCTCCTCCCATCCACACCACGATAAAACAATTTATACCCACCTCCGATATACCTAGCCTTACTCCCCTTCCATCTGGTCTCTTGCACACACAATATACCAACCTTTCTTCTGTCCATCATATCAGCTAGCTCTCTCCCTATACCAGTCATACTGCCAACATTCAAAGTTCGACCCTCACTACCACAGTCCTAGCCTTTCTCCTCTCCTCCTGCCTTCGGCCATGTCTTCCGCCTCTTCTCCTCCTTCAGCCAACAGTAGCCCAATTTCCACCAGCACCCTGTAGGCTAACAGTACTGGTGGCAGTCGTTGTTAACCCGGGCCTCGACCAATCCGGTATAAAAATTTTTCTTGGTGACTGCATGAAATGTTTTGGTGAAGTTTTATGCCAGATGCCCTTCCTGACGCAACCCTCCCCATTTATCCGGGCTTGGGACCGGCACAAAGAAATGCACTGGCTTGTGCATCCCCAGTGGCTGGGTACAAGTGAAAAGCAGAAATAAAGAATAGAAGGGTATTGAACTAGATCAGAGGAGCCCCAGCTGCTATAGCTGGGACAGGCCTTCTGGATGCTCCCACAAGCAGCATACTTAAAAAAGATAAAACAAATAATGAAGGCATATCTGTGGGATGGGGAAAAACATGGGGTGGCATAGAAAGCTGTGATGAAAGATTTTGAGAATACAGGACTAGGCATACCATTCTTGGGGCTATACCAACAAAGCTGCCATCAGCCGATAGATATACAATATGTTGAAGACTGAAAGGAGATGATTCAGCAAAAGAATAAGGAGCTAAGCAGGGGGGACATAATAGATGTGTTAGAAACATCAGATAGGTACTTGAAATGGCCTTTTTTAATGAACTACAGAAGTTATTCATGAGCATACGGCAGTCAAGAGTTAAGAGGACAGTAGGACTTGTTATTACCAATAGGAGACCTCAGCAAAGCAACAGGATAAGTGGGATAAGTCATCACTCTGGAGATGGAAAAAAAAGAGGTTGTGGTCAAATAATGGCACTAGATTAAAGTGGAAGATAGAATAAAGGCTTGAAGTGAGATCAGCTAGGATTTTTTGTTAGCAGCAGAACTAAAATGTGCATATCAGGGATAACAGGTAAGTGGAACAGGATACAGTGGATAGTAAGGGGAGATCCTGCACAGCCAGATATTCCGAAACATGATGGACAGAAGGGTGGAAGAAGGATTGATCAGAAGAGCATTGTATAAAATTTTTAGAATTCTGTGGGGCAAATTAAAAATAATCTGGCCATGATTAGGAAACAGTGGGAGAAAGAACTGCAGAGCCAACTATTACAACTAGAGTGCGGGACAATACTGCAGCTGCCAAGATATGCCACAAAAGTAAGACACTTTATAATATTTGCATGGAAATGGCTGCAGAGGTATTTTATACACCATTTTGGTTGACAAAGATGTTTCCAGGAACATCAGCCAAATATTGGAAATGTGATACTGGAGAAACAGAGGTTGCAGGCTACATGTATTCTGGAATGCTCCAGGCCTTGTACATTTCAAGGAACAAATGCAGGGTTTAATGGATGAGATTTTGTCTGGCCTAATCAAAGCTGATAAAGTACCTTTTTATTGGGTTATAATCAACATGTTACAGTGGCCAGGACAAACTTCATCATATCAGCCTGACGGGAGAATTCCAAGCTTGAGAGTTGTAGAAGCATGCAGTTTTTTCACCAAACCCACCTAAAGCATTCCCATCTTTGTCAGAAGGAGAGAAATTAGTATTAACAAAATGCTTAGCAGCAGCTTGGTTTAGTAAAGCTATAGCTGCTGGGTCAGGCCTGGGAGTAGGGTATAAAAACGGGTCTATATTATGTGATCGAAGAGTCTACTCTTCGAACACATAATAATAGACAACTACATAGTGAATGCTGTAAACTGCAAACAGCCACATCCACAATTTTTTTCCCAAACTTTAAAACACTAATCAAGTGGGGGGCTGTGGGCCCCTCACCGCCCTAACTAAATATACCAACTCCGAGATCGTTCTACATTGATGAAAAGGGCAATTCCCAATAACGGCCAACTGAATTTTTTCTCGAGGGAAAATATTTGCGGGTGTGGCCATTCGAGGTTTATAGTGTTCGCTGTGTATTTGTCAATTATTATGTGTTTGAAGAGTAGACTCTTCGATCACATAATATAGACCCATAAAAACTTGAAAGACTGAGGAACCTTATATAATCCATCTGCCTTTTTATGTGGGGGGACACAGGCTGACTGCCAGTGAAATTGCAGGATATGACAAAAACACCCGTCAAGTAGAAATAGTGTAAAGAATAAGGGTAGGTTCAAGAAATTTCAGTTGTAAGAAATGAAAACATTTTCTGAGGGACTAGGAACATCATTGTTTTCCCACTGAAAATAAAATTAATTGCTTAAATAGTCTCAGAGAAAGAGAATCCTTCACAGGGACTGTACAAAGTTATACTCTCCTAAGAATCTGAATCAGAAATCTAGGAGGTATTACATCATCTGGCCCTGACATTCAGCGGTTCAAACTCCCGTATCTCTTTAGGAAAAGAAGAATCATTTTTTTTCTTTTCATAGAACCAACTATATAATGAAGGTTCGAAGAACCCACACTATACCCTGAGCTGAGCCCGATAAATTATTCTTGTCCAGTGACACTGTGATAGGAGAACACATATGTTTAGTTTTCTATTTCTTTTTTACATAAATTCCTGAAGAAACAGACACAGAATTGTCAACAATCACCTACTTAGGGATGGCACAGCTTTCTAGTTAAGCACAGAGGCATTCCCTGGCCCTTATCTCAGGACTGACAAGAGCCCCTGCTCAAGATGGGCACACCAACAGCCGCAGAGAACATATTTGACCCAGGTCCATGGTAGCTGTAGGGAATATACCAGTGGGACCCCAAGCAAAAAGATGAGTGGTCCGAGGACTTGCTTTGGCCACAACATAGTCACCGATCTGTGGCTAATGCAAAATATCAGCCTGTTGTTGTGAAAAAGGCTGTTAATAACAATCTTTTATCTTTTTATTGCTGGAAAAAGGTACAACTTAGGAACTGGTAGGGTACTCCATGTGTAAGTCAAAAAAGTGCCAGATTCTCAGGAAATCCTAGCAGCAGTAGTCAGTAAAACAGGTATGTTTTAAAAAAAGTAACATTCTTTAGAATAAAACCCAATAAAAAGCTCTGTAAATACTTACCCCTGTCCAAAAAAGTAAAATAACATCAGTTTCTTCACAGAAATAAGCAGTTTTAATAAGATTTAACAATTTTTACCACAAAAGTAAAAAAGTGATGCGCGCATTTAAAAAGGAACAAAAGTCACATAACAGGCTGTTTTTCCTAACTAAAATATAAATATTTTATAGAAAAAGTTATGTTTCCATCTCAAAAATAAAGCAGAATTTTTCCCCAAAGGGAACTTATCTGCCCACAAAGGAACAGTGCCAGCTGACTATTGATCCTTGAAAGCCCACAGAGGAGCATTCCTTATGGTGACAAGAAAGCTCCAAAGGGCTTGACAGCCATACCTGTGTTTTAAACAGCTCAGCTCAAGCTGGCTAACAGTTTGGGTCCATGGAAGGTGCCCTGAGGCTTTCAAAGCTGTCCAGCCATTATGTCCTTGGAAGGATATAACCCATATAGCTTAGGCTAGTGCACCAGGAATCAAATGAAGAACATCAAGGTTTATCAAGCTCACTTTTCTTTAGAGGAGTGTGGGTGATAATTCTTCCAAATGAGATCTCCAAGGTTGAATTCCCAGTTGATCATCAGGGATTACACGGGAGTCTAACTGCAAGGTGCTCAAAGCTTTTGATTACATCATTCAGAGGAATGAACAAACATCACATTGGCCTATTGCATACTTAGGCTCTTAGATGATATGGGCAAACACAGTGGATTGGTAGGGCGTAATGCAAAAACCCAGTATACTACTCTTGAGATTTTGGCTTTTCTTTCTGTTTCATCCACTTCATACCTTCAGGAGCAAATAGGCTGGAGAATGGGTCCATTGTAAGACCAAAAGGGATGGTCTCAATAGTCAGTGAGGCAACCAGAAGAAAAAAATCTGTATACATATATATATACATATATGTATACATATATATATGTATGTATATATATGTATATATATATGTATACATATGTATATGCATATATATATATATATATATATATATATATATATATATATA
>NC_056744.1:1772693035-1772798924 GCF_019279795.1 Protopterus annectens | reverse complement strand
ATGGTGATAAAGGAAATTACCCTTAAAGAAAATCTCCAAGGACAAGAAAAATGACTGGATGAAGTAGAGGAGACCTTGAGTGAACACTCAACTCTAATATAAAAGGTTGAAAAGAAAATGCTGAATTGAGGGACCATGCGGAGGCAGCAGAAGTAAGGCTGGAGTGGCTGGGGATGAAGATGGGCGATTTAGAACACAGATCACACAGACATAATCTAAAATTAGTTGGGGTCTTGGAGAAACCTGAGGGCCAGAATTGCTGGTGAGCAGTCTTAGGCCTTCTGAGTAAATGAACAGCCATATCAATACAGTAAATGATGGCAGAGCATGCTTACAGAATGGCCTGCCAACCAAGGCAAGGAATGGATGTTAAACCCAGACTAATAATTGTGTGTCTTCAGACATTTTTGTTAAGGGAAAGAAAGCTATCAGAGTTCTGGATAGTAGGAAAAAAGTCTTATTTGGGGATAATAAAATTTGTATACAGCTGGACTTCTCTCACCAGACATGTAGGAACAGAGAGAAGCATTTCTGCCCAGGATAAAACTTTGATCTGCTGGGAATTGTAATACCTGGCATCCATACGACCAGTCATATATAGAACATCAAGAATATGTACTGTATAGAGGAGGCCATGGGAATGCTACATAAACCAGTAAATGAAAGGGTAGAAAAAGGCTAGGTGACCCAATCAGGATGGGAGGAAGAAGCACAGAACAGTGGAGCAAGAACTGGAGGAAAAAAAACTGTTTCCACTATTCAAGTAACAGCAGAAGTTAAGGGAGAAAGAAATGATTCAGGGTGCAAGAAAGAGAACAGAGCAAAGAATGGGATGAAGAAGATGGGCATGCATTAGTGATAGGTAGTGCAAAAGAAAATGGATTACATATAAAATGGGCTCACATTAATAGAAATAAGTAGCAATGACAAAAATTTGTACTTAAACGATAAGGTGATAGCAGAGGTGACCAGAAGAAAGGGAAACCGTGAGTGGACAAGACCAATGGACTGGCCTCTTATAAGCCTATAAAGCATGGGAACTGGAGAAACTTATTCAGTTTGACTGTTGGACGAATAAGTAACAGAACCTTATGAGTACGGATGCCTTTTTGGACAAAAGGTTCTCTAGTCGGAAGGTACTTAAATGCAGGAACAAAAGTATAGAACATATCTTTATCAGCATATGGACATAAAGGACATTTAAGTTAATCAAACACTTTGCATCACATGACAGTATAAAGGTAATGAGCGATGACATCATGGGGTAAGGGTAGTTTATAATTAGAATGTACAAAAAGCATGTTGTTAACTGGGATTGGGCATGGGGGATCTGTGAAAACTCTCAAATGAGAAGTGCTTGGCCAGCTGTGAGGAAGTATTTCAAACTGTAATTTAAATTAAAGTATGTGTTGGGGGTCACATAGGGAGTGCATGCATTTAATGGTAGAAGAATATGGTTCACAGGCAATGGACAAGACTAGAGAGGTAAGAGGTATAGTTTGATAAGTAAGCTACTTAAGATTAACTGATTCCTGTGGGGGGAGCAAATATACACAAGGAGATGCAGAGATGATGACCATCAAATGGAAAGTTAAAGACAAGGGTAACTTCTGAGTGGTACAACTCAAGACCGGAGGGCCACAAGCATTTGAATTTGTGGCCACTGGAATGAAATAGGAATCACATGACAAATGAGATAAGAAATAAAGTAAAACCTCAAAAATTTTCTCTGAAAAGCTTTAAAAAGTGAAAGAAGACATAACAATATTCCACTTCAAAAGGTTCAGGTAAGAGCCAGAGGTGGGGGAAATAAATAAAAGAAACATGACAACCAGTGAATAAGTTGAAAGCTAAATCATACATTAGATTAAGAATGACAGGATTTTTGCCCTACCCACAATTTTATATCAAATTATATTAACATAATTTTGGAATCCTTTAAAATTTCATTCATAGATTCCAATCCTATGAAAACTGGTTATTCCTTATTTTCCCATAGCATATACACAGGGGTTATTTTCTCCACAAATTTTCATAACATGCTTATACTTGAGCAAAACATCTGATTTATTGGCATAAATTGGTAAAAAACAATTAATTACAGTCCATTAATATTTTATTGGAAGAGAATAACCTTTATTCATCATCATGACTTGACTTACAAGAAGCTAGAAATTATATCAAAAATAAACTTGATTTACTACCTTCTTCAGTTAAAAATGGAATTCCCAAACTCGTTCAGTACCTGATTGTTTTTTGTCAACAGAGCAACTTAATTAAAATTAGTTTGTCATATATATATATATATATATATATATATATATGTATATATATATATATATATATATATATATATATATATATAAAATTAGTTTGTCATATATATATATATATATATATATATATATATATATATATATATATATATATAAAACAATTAAATCAGATTTAGTTATATTTCCCTGATAATTACTGAAAATATTTCCCTGACATTAATAATTGTAACCCTTCAGATACAGATAAATTGAATTTTCTTCAGTCAGCAGGTAAATCTTCTACATAACTTAAATGGAGAATGTTTACTTGGAGAATTTTAAATAGATCATTCATCACTCCATATAACATAAATGAGATGTTTAAAGAAGATATACTTTGTTGGAGATGTATGACGGTACAAAATGCTGATTGGGCACATATTTTCTATGATTGTTCTCATATGAAAACATTTTCGGAAGATATCAATAATTTCTTACAAATAATATTTACTGATAACTTCCTGCTTACTAAGTCTTTAATTTTATTTAATTGTCCAATCCCATCCTGTGTTAAATCAAATAAATATTCGATTACTTGGTCTGTTCTGTCCATTGCCAGGAAAGAAATTACCAGAAACTGGAAATCGTCACAAATTCCTTCTTTTCAAAACTTTAAAGACCTTCTTTTGGAAGTATTCAAATTAGAATCAATGACAATCAAGTCTAGATCTCCTAGGAATATAACAATATACAACCAATGGTTGAACATAATTGATTTATTAGAAAATCAATAATTTAAAGGTATTAAACAGCTCTTATACATTTGCTCTGACTTGTTTTATTTGTATATAGTACAGTGAACATCTTTGTACATAGTTCATTGTCTTTTTTTATCTTTTATATTAGTATTTTGGTTTTTATTTAAGCCATTATAAAATATAAAAGATAAAGATAGCATCAGAGCACTCCACAGTGAGCGGAACATGTACAGAATCCAGCTGCAATGTTAAATTAATGTTAAGTAATTATATTACTAATAGGTCTGAAGAAGCCCGTGGGGATGAAAGCACTAACCTGGATTATTAATAAACCTTGGTTTACACATTACGTGTTTTGACTTTGATTTAACGTTGCAGCTGGATTCTGTATATGTTCTGGTCGCTGTGGGGTGCTCTGGTGCTATTTTTATCTTTTACATTTATTGTGCTTAGCTTTCAGAGCATTTGCCCTCATTTCGCTTGTTTTGTTGTTTTCATTATAAAATATGTTCAGTTCTATATTAATAATTGTATGTTTCAGAAATGGCTTTAATAAAATTTATTTAAAAAAAAAAGAATGACAGGATTTTATGAGGTGAAGATAAGAGAAAAACACCACAATTAGTCTAATGCTTCTATGGGATGTATACAAGAGGCAGTTAAAAATAAATATGGGCAAATGAAATACGGCACACTATTGGTTTAAATAAGATTTGCTAAAGTAAATAAGAGAAGAGGAACTGAGCACTAGTTTGCTTGCATGGGCTACACAAGCGACACCTATATAATAGGTTGACAGAATGATGATTGAAGGTCTGAATGGTCAGATGCTCTCAGTTTAATTGGGTAATTTACTTAACTGACAGGTAGAAGGTGGTGCTGTGATAGTGTTGTCGTGTCACAGTAAGATGTTGTTCTGTTCGATTCTCAGCTAGAGCATCTTCTGTGTGAAGATATGTGTGAATGGGCATACCTTCGTTGAAGGTTGTGAGTCAGGGCCGGCAACTTGGCATGTAAAAAAATCTACTGCCAGTCATTAGCGGACCGGAGTTCCGCTGTGGTGACCCCTAACCGGGAAAAGCCAAAAGACACAGCAACTTAACTGACAGGCAGAGAAAACCAGTCACTGAAAAGTAATGCAACTGACTGAATAATGAAGGAGGGAATATGGGCTTATAGATAAAATAATGAAAGTGAAGGCTAGGAAAAGGTCAAGTGAACATTAAGCATATAGAAAGGCTGTAGGACAAGAAACAAGCTTAAGCAACTCAAAAGTATTACCATAGTTATGACAGATATTAAGACATGGGGAGCGTTCCTAGGAGGAGTAAGTTTGACTCTAAACAGGAAGCACAAGTTGTGTATTAGTACATAGTTCAAGATAAAGGGTGGGGGGAGGAGAAATGGAAAATGGAAAAGAGATAGATATCAACACAGATGCTATGGAGAAAGGGGAAAAAAAAGATGAATGGGAAACTCTAAAATATAGGTACGGATCAAGAATTAGGACAGAAGGGTAACAAGATGGGTAAAGTGGAAATGGAATGAAGGAAACTATGAGTGATACAAAATCGAGGTTAATATTGTGGAACATAAATGGTCTGAGAAACACAATTAAAAGAGTTAGGATTTTGGGTTATGTTAAAGCAGAATGGCCACAATTTACAGCCTCACAAGAAACTCAGCTAAAGCTGGAGGAACACAAATATCTGAACAGAGATGGGTTTCAGGTTATGGCAGGCTCTGACTGGAAAGAGAAGAGAAGGGACAAAGGGGATTAGTTATACTCATGTAAAAATACTCCCTTTAGGATGGAGGGTGTAATAGAAGACAAGAAAGGGATGCATGCAGGGATAAAAAGTTGATGAAGGGAAATGCAATTAACAATAGTGTTATTGTAGCTGCCCCCAAAAACAAGTATTAAGGTAATGAGGGGAACATTAGGTAAAATAGTGACATTCCAGGAGGGGCTGTGCTTAGTGGTAAGTGACCAGAATGGAGTAAGAGAGTGGACAGTGGATGACAAATAGAAGAATTAAAGGAAGGTATGTTCTTGACAAAAGGTTTTGGACAAAAGGTTCTCTAGTCGGAAGGTACTTAAATGCAGGAACAAAAGTATAGAACATATCTTTATCAGCATATGGACATAAAGGACATTTAAGTTAATCAAACACTTTGCATCACATGACAGTATAAAGGTAATGAGCGATGACATCATGGGGTAAGGGTAGTTTATAATTAGAATGTACAAAAAGCATGTTGTTAACTGGGATTGGGCATGGGGGATCTGTGAAAACTCTCAAATGAGAAGTGCTTGGCCAGCTGTGAGGAAGTATTTCAAACTGTAATTTAAATTAAAGTATGTGTTGGGGGTCACATAGGGAGTGCATGCATTTAATGGTAGAAGAATATGGTTCACAGGCAATGGACAAGACTAGAGAGGTAAGAGGTATAGTTTGATAAGTAAGCTACTTAAGATTAACTGATTCCTGTGGGGGGAGCAAATATACACAAGGAGATGCAGAGATGATGACCATCAAATGGAAAGTTAAAGACAAGGGTAACTTCTGAGTGGTACAACTCAAGACCGGAGGGCCACAAGCATTTGAATTTGTGGCCACTGGAATGAAATAGGAATCACATGACAAATGAGATAAGAAATAAAGTAAAACATCAAAAATTTTCTCTGAAAAGCTTTAAAAAGTGAAAGAAGACATAACAATATTCCACTTCAAAAGGTTCAGGTAAGAGCCAGAGGTGGGGGAAATAAATAAAAGAAACATGACAACCAATGAATAAGTTGAAAGCTAAATCATACATTAGATTAAGAATGACAGGATTTTTGCCCTACCCACAATTTTATATCAAATTATATTAACATAATTTTGGAATCCTTTAAAAATTTCATTCATAGATTCCAATCCTATGAAAACTGGTTATTCCTTATTTTCCCCATAGCATATACACAGGGGGTTATTTTCTCCACAAATTTTCATAACATGCTTATACTTGAGCAAAAACATCTGATTTATTGGCATAAATTGGTAAAAACAATTAATTACAGTCCATTAATATTTTATTGGAAGAGAATAACCTTTATTCATCATCATGACTTGACTTACAAGAAGCTAGAAATTATATCAAAAATAAACTTGATTTACTACCTTCTTCAGTTAAAATGGAATTCCCAAACTCGTTCAGTACCTGATTGTTTTTGTCAACAGAGCAAATTAATAAAAATTAGTTTGTCATATATATATATATATATATATGTATATATATATATATATATATATATATATATATATATATATATATATATATATATATATATATAAAATTAGTTTGTCATATATATATATATATATATATATATATATATATATATATATAAAAAACAAATCAGATTTAGTTATATTTCCCTGATAATTACTGAAAATATTTCCCTGACATTAATAATTGTAACCCTTCAGATACAGATAAATTGAATTTTCTTCAGTCAGCAGGTAAATCTTCTACATAACTTAAATGGAGAATGTTTACTTGGAGAATTTTAAATAGATCATTCATCACTCCATATAACATAAATGAGATGTTTAAAGAAGATATACTTTGTTGGAGATGTATGACGGTACAAAATGCTGATTGGGCACATATTTTCTATGATTGTTCTCATATGAAAACATTTTCGGAAGATATCAATAATTTCTTACAAATAATATTTACTGATAACTTCCTGCTTACTAAGTCTTTAATTTTATTTAATTGTCCAATCCCATCCTGTGTTAAATCAAATAAATATTCGATTACTTGGTCTGTTCTGTCCATTGCCAGGAAAGAAATTACCAGAAACTGGAAATCGTCACAAATTCCTTCTTTTCAAAACTTTAAAGACCTTCTTTTGGAAGTATTCAAATTAGAATCAATGACAATCAAGTCTAGATCTCCTAGGAATATAACAATATACAACCAATGGTTGAACATAATTGATTTATTAGAAAATCAATAATTTAAAGGTATTAAACAGCTCTTATACATTTGCTCTGACTTGTTTTATTTGTATATAGTACAGTGAACATCTTTGTACATAGTTCATTGTCTTTTTTTATCTTTTATATTAGTATTTTGGTTTTTATTTAAGCCATTATAAAATATAAAAGATAAAGATAGCATCAGAGCACTCCACAGTGAGCGGAACATGTACAGAATCCAGCTGCAATGTTAAATTAATGTTAAGTAATTATATTACTAATAGGTCTGAAGAAGCCCGTGGGGATGAAAGCACTAACCTGGATTATTAATAAACCTTGGTTTACACATTACGTGTTTTGACTTTGATTTAACATTGCAGCTGGATTATGTATATGTTCCGGTCGCTGTGGAGTGCTCTGGTGCTATTTTTATCTTTTACATTTATTGTGCTTAGCTTTCAGAGCATTTGCCCTCATTTCGCTTGTTTTGTTGTTTTCATTATAAAATATGTTCAGTTCTATATTAATAATTGTATGTTTCAGAAATGGCTTTAATAAAATTTATTTAAAAAAGAATGGCAGGACTTTATGAGGTGAAGATGAGAGAAAAACATCATAATTAGTCTAATGCTTCTTTCTACAGGATGTATACGGGAAGCAGTTAAAATAAATATGGACAAAAGAAGGAGGCAAACTACTGGTTTAAATAAGATCTGCTAAAGTTAGTAAGAGAAGAGGAACCAACACTAGTTTGCTTGCGTGGGCTACACAAGTGACACCTATGTAATAGGTTGTCAGAATGATGACTGATGGGCTGAAGGGTCAGACACATTCAGTTAATTAGGTCATTTACTTAACTGACAGGTAGAAGGTGGTGCTGTGATAGTGTTGTCGTGTCACAGTAAGATGTTGTTCTGTTCGATTCTCAGCTAGAGCATCTTCTGTGTGAAGATATGTGTGAATGGGCATACCTTCGTTGAAGGTTGTGAGTCAGGGCCGGCAACTTGGCATGTAAAAAAATCTACTGCCAGTCATTAGCGGACCGGAGTTCCGCTGTGGTGACCCCTAACCGGGAAAAGCCAAAAGACACAGCAACTTAACTGACAGGTAGAGAAAACCAGTCAATGAAAAGTAAATCAATGTATTGAAAATTGAAGGAGGGGATATGGGCTTATAGATAAAATAATGAAATTGAAGACTTGGAAAATGTCAAATGAACATTAAGCATATAGGGAGGCTGTAAGACGAGAAACAAGCTTAAGCAACTCAAAAGTATTACCATAGTTATGACAGATATTAAGACATGGGGAGCGTTCCTAGGAGGAGTAAGTTTGACTCTAAACAGGAAGCACAAGTTGTGTATTAGTACATAGTTCAAGATAAAGGGTGGGGGGAGGAGAAATGGAAAAATGGAAAAGAGATAGATATCAACACAGATGCTATGGAGAAAGGGGAAAAAAAAGATGAATGGGAAACTCTAAAATATAGGTACGGATCAAGAATTAGGACAGAAGGGTAACAAGATGGGTAAAGTGGAAATGGAATGAAGGAAACTATGAGTGATACAAAATCGAGGTTAATATTGTGGAACATAAATGGTCTGAGAAACACAATTAAAAGAGTTAGGATTTTGGGTTATGTTAAAGCAGAATGGCCACAATTTACAGCCTCACAAGAAACTCAGCTAAAGCTGGAGGAACACAAATATCTGAACAGAGATGGGTTTCAGGTTATGGCAGGCTCTGACTGGAAAGAGAAGAGAAGGGACAAAGGGGATTAGTTATACTCATGTAAAAATACTCCCTTTAGGATGGAGGGTGTAATAGAAGACAAGAAAGGGATGCATGCAGGGATAAAAAGTTGATGAAGGGAAATGCAATTAACAATAGTGTTATTGTAGCTGCCCCCAAAAACAAGTATTAAGGTAATGAGGGGAACATTAGGTAAAGTAGTGACATTCCAGGAGGGGCTGTGCTTAGTGGTAAGTGACCAGAATGGAGTAAGAGAGTGGACAGTGGATGACAAATAGAAGAATTAAAGGAAGGTATGTTCTTGACAAAAGGTTTTGGACAAAAGGTTCTCTAGTCGGAAGGTACTTAAATGCAGGAACAAAAGTATAGAACATATCTTTATCAGCATATGGACATAAAGGACATTTAAGTTAATCAAACACTTTGCATCACATGACAGTATAAAGGTAATGAGCGATGACATCATGGGGGTAAGGGTAGTTTATAATTAGACTGTACAAGAAGCATGTCATTAACTGGGACTGGGCATGGGGACCTGTGAAAACTCTCATACTGGCCAGCTGTGAGGAAGTATTTCAAACTGTAATGGAAATTAAAGCATCTGATGGGGGCACATAGGGACTGCATGCATTTAATGGTAGAAGAATATGGTTCACAGGCAATGGACAAGACTAGAGAGGTAAGAGGTATAGTTTGATAAGTAAGCTACTTAAGATTAACTGATTCCTGTGGGGGGAGCAAATATACACAAGGAGATGCAGAGATGATGACCATCAAATGGAAAGTTAAAGACAAGGGTAACTTCTGAGTGGTACAACTCAAGACCGGAGGGCCACAAGCATTTGAATTTGTGGCCACTGGAATGAAATAGGAATCACATGACAAATGAGATAAGAAATAAAGTAAAACATCAAAAATTTTCTCTGAAAAGCTTTAAAAAGTGAAAGAAGACATAACAATATTCCATCCACTTCAAAAGGTTCAGGTAAGAGCCAGAGGTGGGGGAAATAAATAAAAGAAACATGACAACCAATGAATAAGTTGAAAGCTAAATCATACATTAGATTAAGAATGACAGGATTTTTGCCCTACCCACAATTTTATATCAAATTATATTAACATAATTTTGGAATCCTTTAAAAATTTCATTCATAGATTCCAATCCTATGAAAACTGGTTATTCCTTATTTTCCCCATAGCATATACACAGGGGGTTATTTTCTCCACAAATTTTCATAACATGCTTATACTTGAGCAAAAACATCTGATTTATTGGCATAAATTGGTAAAAAACAATTAATTACAGTCCATTAATATTTTATTGGAAGAGAATAACCTTTATTCATCATCATGACTTGACTTACAAGAAGCTAGAAATTATATCAAAAATAAACTTGATTTACTACCTTCTTCAGTTAAAAATGGAATTCCCAAACTCGTTCAGTACCTGATTGTTTTTTGTCAACAGAGCAACTTAATTAAAATTAGTTTGTCATATATATATATATATATATATATATGTATATATATATATATATATATATATATATATATATATATATAAAATTAGTTTGTCATATATATATATATATATATATATATATATATATATATAAAAAACAAATCAGATTTAGTTATATTTCCCTGATAATTACTGAAAATATTTCCCTGACATTAATAATTGTAACCCTTCAGATACAGATAAATTGAATTTTCTTCAGTCAGCAAGTAAATCTTCTACATAACTTAAATGGAGAATGTTTACTTGGAGAATTTTAAATAGATCATTCATCACTCCATATAACATAAATGAGATGTTTAAAGAAGATATACTTTGTTGGAGATGTATGACGGTACAAAATGCTGATTGGGCACATATTTTCTATGATTGTTCTCATATGAAAACATTTTCGGAAGATATCAATAATTTCTTACAAATAATATTTACTGATAACTTCCTGCTTACTAAGTCTTTAATTTTATTTAATTGTCCAATCCCATCCTGTGTTAAATCAAATAAATATTCGATTACTTGGTCTGTTCTGTCCATTGCCAGGAAAGAAATTACCAGAAACTGGAAATCGTCACAAATTCCTTCTTTTCAAAACTTTAAAGACCTTCTTTTGGAAGTATTCAAATTAGAATCAATGACAATCAAGTCTAGATCTCCTAGGAATATAACAATATACAACCAATGGTTGAACATAATTGATTTATTAGAAAATCAATAATTTAAAGGTATTAAACAGCTCTTATACATTTGCTCTGACTTGTTTTATTTGTATATAGTACAGTGAACATCTTTGTACATAGTTCATTGTCTAATTTTATCTTTTATATTAGTATTTTGGTTTTTATTTAAGCCATTATAAAATATAAAAGATAAAGATAGCATCAGAGCACTCCACAGTGAGCGGAACATGTACAGAATCCAGCTGCAATGTTAAATTAATGTTAAGTAATTATATTACTAATAGGTCTGAAGAAGCCCGTGGGGATGAAAGCACTAACCTGGATTATTAATAAACCTTGGTTTACACATTACGTGTTTTGACTTTGATTTAACGTTGCAGCTGGATTCTGTATATGTTCTGGTCGCTGTGGGGTGCTCTGGTGCTATTTTTATCTTTTACATTTATTGTGCTTAGCTTTCAGAGCATTTGCCCTCATTTCGCTTGTTTTGTTGTTTTCATTATAAAATATGTTCAGTTCTATATTAATAATTGTATGTTTCAGAAATGGCTTTAATAAAATTTATTTAAAAAAAAGAATGACAGGATTTTATGAGGTGAAGATAAGAGAAAAACACCACAATTAGTCTAATGCTTCTATGGGATGTATACAAGAGGCAGTTAAAAATAAATATGGGCAAATGAAATACGGCACACTATTGGTTTAAATAAGATTTGCTAAAGTAAATAAGAGAAGAGGAACTGAGCACTAGTTTGCTTGCATGGGCTACACAAGCGACACCTATATAATAGGTTGACAGAATGATGATTGAAGGTCTGAATGGTCAGATGCTCTCAGTTTAATTGGGTAATTTACTTAACTGACAGGTAGAAGGTGGTGCTGTGATAGTGTTGTCGTGTCACAGTAAGATGTTGTTCTGTTCGATTCTCAGCTAGAGCATCTTCTGTGTGAAGATATGTGTGAATGGGCATACCTTCGTTGAAGGTTGTGAGTCAGGGCCGGCAACTTGGCATGTAAAAAAATCTACTGCCAGTCATTAGCGGACCGGAGTTCCGCTGTGGTGACCCCTAACCGGAAAAGCCAAAAGACACAGCAACTTAACTGACAGGCAGAGAAAACCAGTCACTGAAAAGTAATGCAACTGACTGAATAATGAAGGAGGGAGTATGGGCTTATAGATAAAATAATGAAAGTGAAGGCTAGGAAAAGGTCAAATGAACATTAAGCATATAGAAAGGCTGTAGGACAAGAAACAAGCTTAAGCAACTCAAAAGTATTACCATAGTTATGACAGATATTAAGACATGGGGAGCGTTCCTAGGAGGAGTAAGTTTGACTCTAAACAGGAAGCACAAGTTGTGTATTAGTACATAGTTCAAGATAAAGGGTGGGGGGAGGAGAAATGGAAAAATGGAAAAGAGATAGATATCAACACAGATGCTATGGAGAAAGGGGAAAAAAAAAGATGAATGGGAAACTCTAAAATATAGGTACGGATCAAGAATTAGGACAGAAGGGTAACAAGATGGGTAAAGTGGAAATGGAATGAAGGAAACTATGAGTGATACAAAATCGAGGTTAATATTGTGGAACATAAATGGTCTGAGAAACACAATTAAAAGAGTTAGGATTTTGGGTTATGTTAAAGCAGAATGGCCACAATTTACAGCCTCACAAGAAACTCAGCTAAAGCTGGAGGAACACAAATATCTGAACAGAGATGGGTTTCAGGTTATGGCAGGCTCTGACTGGAAAGAGAAGAGAAGGGACAAAGGGGATTAGTTATACTCATGTAAAAATACTCCCTTTAGGATGGAGGGTGTAATAGAAGACAAGAAAGGGATGCATGCAGGGATAAAAAGTTGATGAAGGGAAATGCAATTAACAATAGTGTTATTGTAGCTGCCCCCAAAAACAAGTATTAAGGTAATGAGGGGAACATTAAGTAAAGTAGTGACATTCCAGGAGGGGCTGTGCTTAGTGGTAAGTGACCAGAATGGAGTAAGAGAGTGGACAGTGGATGACAAATAGAAGAATTAAAGGAAGGTATGTTCTTGAGATCATATATGAACATGGTGAGATGGCTTGACATTTGGAAGAGAGGGTGTAGCGGAAATTTCATGGCAGGGTACAAAAAGCAAAAGGTGGACAGAGGAATATATTGGATAAAAGAGGAGACAAAGAGCAAACACAGAAGACAGCAAATAAAGAGGAAGTTCAGTTAGATGAAATACTGCAGAGTTTTCCAAGTTATTATTAGGATATTTATGCAGAGGAATAGAAGAGGCAAAAAGGTCCTCAGGGGGCATCAAAGTAAGGAAGATCAGCAATTTCCTGAGATAACAGTAAAGGATAAGAGGAAGCTGGTAGCTCGGATTCAGCAGGAGGAAAAGGAGAACATATGGAAGAAGCTGACAAAGGGGAAACACCAGGAAGAGATGGATTTCCAATAGAATTCTGGGAGATTAATAAAGAGAAGATGTTCATATAGACTAAATTATTTGCTATTATTTTGACAGGGAGAGAGGCATCTTCAAAAAAAGGGAAAGTTACTGTAATATATAAATAAGAGAAGCATCCACTATCACGTTTTTCCTACAGACTCATTTCAGTCTTGAACCATGATTATAAATGCTTTATGTCAATCATGGCAGACAGGTTAGTGAGCATTCACCCACAGATCATACATAATAATCAAATGGGGTATGTGGCAGGATGGATGACAACAGACAATATTTTAAAGACTTTACTATTAATGCAAGACCTCTAAGGCACCGAAAAGAAAATGAAAGTTATGTACTTACCATAATGGTAGATATGTGTTGCCTGTTTCCATCCTTCCTCAACTGATGGGTCTCGGATACAAACTCAGATCCAACTTTGGATGCTTTTCTTTCAGACTTAGGATCCATAGCTTAGGCTCCTCCCCTTATCCACAATCTCCTCCTGTCCCCAACATTACCCTTACATCCTGCAAGAATCATTACATAAAATAAACATAGGTAATACCATAAGACTACATGACAGATCAAAAGAAAATTTGCACTGGAACTGCAAAAGTATGTATTGCTGTAACAATGGCAACCCATACAGTTATACCAGAAGACAAAGGAAGAAAAGCTTTCCATGAGATGAAAAGGGGAAGGAGGTATTGAGTTGAGGACATAATTTTGGCATCTGATGTTGTCTTTTCAATCCATTCCTCAATGATGGGACAGAGTCCCCTGCTGCTTAGTTCCACGGATGTTCTAGAAGATGGCAGAACTGAAACCTGTGGGTGTTCTAGACATGGCAGAACTGAAAGCCACCTATCTTTGGAAAGCAGATACAACTTGTAATGGGAAATGAAAGTATGAACATTAGACCAGATGACAACAGTACAAATGTCATCAATTGAAGCCAAAGAAAGGAAGGCTGAAGAAGTGGAAATAGCTCTTGTTGAGCACGCTTTTTGTGGTCTGGTTAAGGCCAGACCCCTTTGCTTATATACGTCGGAGATACAGCTAGTCAAGCATATAGCTAAAGTAACCTTTGACATGGCTTGCCCTATCTTGGTTTAGAACATGAAACAATTGATCTGATTTCCTAAAAGGCTTTGTTAAATGAAGGTAGAAATGTAATTGTCTATGCATATCCAATAAATGGACAGTGCATTCTCCTGTATTTGAAATGTTTGTGAAGAAGAACAATAGATTAATACATTGGTTGAGTGAAATCTGAGAAGCTATTTTATGCAAAAAGGAGGGGTTAGTGTGTAAAAAAACACTGCCCTTTTGGAAGATAATATATGGAGGTTGGCAAGGCAGGGCTTGGAGTTCTGACACCCTTCTAGCTGAAGTAATTGCTACCAAGAAAAGGGTTTTCCAAATAAAACAATGTAATTCCACCTTGGCAGTAGGTTCAAAAGAAGCTTTGGTCAAGGCTTATAGCAAGACAGTCATGTTCCAAGGGGAGGTTGAACCCTTGAGTGGGGGATCTAAGAAAAGTAGCTTTCAAGAGTGCATTGACAATTTAAGTGAAGCTACGGAAGTGTTATTCTCTTCAATATAAAAGTTTGAAATCACTGCGTCTGAACTTTGATAGTTGAATAAATAGCACCATTATGGAAAATGAAGGCAAGAAATACTAATACTGATGATTTAGGAAATGCAAAAGGGTCTAGGTTTCTCTTTGAAGTACAGATGGTAAACATTTTCCATTTACTTTTGAAAACTTTCCATGTGGTTGGTTTCTGAGAAGAAATAAGAATATGGACCACTTGGGATGAAAGTTTGGACCGAATACCCATCACTGGAAGTGGAGAAACCATGCAGTTAGTTTTAGGGTTCTGATGTCTGGATGAGGCATTGCAGATGAGGACAGATGGATTCAAATCCAGCCCCCAAGGAAGACATACTAGATGAGTCCAAAGGAAGGGAAACTACACCTGCTGAGGCCAAAAAGGGGCAATGAGGATGATCATGATCTTCTGTTGTAATGCTTTCTGCAAGAACTTTGGAATTGGGGAGTTGATGGGAAGGCATATAAGAAACTGGAGGGTCATGGGAGAAGCAAAAAGATCACAGCATTGTTGGCCCTACAGTAAAAGATTTGTGTCACCACTGTTGGATGCAGAGGCCACTTGTGAGGTAGCAGAATAGATCTACTCAACTTGTCAACTAGAATGTCTGCCTTCACTAGTATGTGCATTACTACCAGATAGCAGTTGGAAAGTGTAGGAGTGTGTTCCCCCTTATTTATTGATGTACCAGACAACTAACATGTTGTCTGTCTGGATAGGAATCACCCCGGAGGAAGGATATCCTGAAAGGCCTCCAAAGCTAGGAGGACTGACCTCATCTTTAAGACATTGATTTAAAGTTTGGCTTCTGTTGTGGTCCAAGTGTCTTGGACCATCTTTCTCAAGTAATGCCCTCCCACCCTAGCTGGGAAGCATCCATGATCACTGTGGGTTTGGAAGAGGGAGGGAAAACAGGATGGCCATGGATCTTCTGGAAACTGAATCCACCATGTTACATGATTTCCAAAGATCCTTGTTAAGCAAATTTGAACAGCCATGGGCTGGGATCTAATGGATCATTAAACCACTAGTCTCCACTGTAACAGTCCCATATAATACCTTACCAAGGGGACCAAAGTGCTGGAGCCTGCCATCAATCCCAAAAGCTGAAGGACTAATCTGGCATGTGGAGTCTGACAGGAAAGACATTGTTGAGCCTGATTTCTTAGAATCCTATTCTCGGGTAACTTTGCAATTGGAGTGGTTATGTCCAAATGGGCTTCTATGAACTCCTGAACCTGTACCTGGGAGAAATGAGATTTTTCCTGGTTCGCTGTAAGTCCCAGGTTGGAGCATAGCCAAAGGAAATAGTTTCTAGCCTGGGCTAGCAGTGACCTGGTAGAAGCAGTAAGGAGCCAATCATCTAGATAGGGGAACACCAGGTACCCTTGCAGTCAAAGATGAGCTACAACCACTGTCATGCATTTGGTGAACACCAAAGGGGCTGGTTTGACACCAAGTGGCAGGTCTCTGAACTGAAAATGACTGGCTGCCAAATGGAAGTGGAGGAACTTCCTGGAATCTCTGTTCATTCTGATGTGATAGTGTACATACTGAAGTTCTGTTAAGCACAGCCAGCCAACATTCCTCAGAAAGGGAAGATAGACTGTACTGTGAACATGCAGAACTTTGTGTGTCTGACATATTGGTTCAAGGACAGAGGTCCAAAAATGGTCTTAGGTCCTCATTCAATTTTGACACTAGAATGAATTTGGAATAAGTTCCAAACTCTAGTCTGTCTGGTGGGACCTCCTGGACGACTTGCATGTCTGCCAACTTTTTTATTTCTAATGCTGCTGCTTTTCTTTGACAGGGTGGTACATTGGGACGTTTCTTTCATGGGGTGGGGGTGGAAAGGGCAAGGGGATGAAGTAGTCTCTGGAAATTATTGTCCACACTTATACATGACTACCTCCAGAGTGCAGCAGGTGGGAAAACGTACGTTCAGGAGCACTGAAAGGGCCTGTCAGAGAGCAAACCCCTGAAGCTTTAATTCTTCAGGGCTGTCTGCTATGAGGATGATGTCTAACATTAGAATATCTCCCTCTGCCTCAGGGGGATCTATCTCCAGAGGAATCCTGAAAAACACTTGGGGCTTCCCAAGGCAAAGTTTCTTACCCCTTTTGGTTTCTAGAAAAGGTCCTCTGGGTGGGTAGAAAAATGTACGCCTAAGGCACAAAGAGTTTTCCCATCCTGTTTATTTCTGGAGAGTGTGTTTTTGACCTTAGGGCCATACAAGCTCAAGCCATCAAACCTGGCATTGATAAAAAAAATCATAAAAGGCTCCACAAAGTCACCCAAACACATCCAGGCATGCCTTCTTACTGTAATGCATGTTCCTGCAGCTCTCACAATACCTTCTGTTGCACTGGATGTTTGACACATGGACACATTCAACAAGAACTGAAGTGTGGCTAGCTGTGACTACACTTTTTTCCTGTCTTCCCCATACATGGATCCATAAAAAGAGACTTAGAAAGCTCCTTGATAAAGTCTCTTTGAAACCTAGCCATGTATGCCATCTAATTCAGTGACCTTAATGAAAATTAGGTGAAGCATAAACATACTTCCCAAATCTGTCCACAGCTTGGAGTCTCTGTTAGGGGGATGGACAGAAGCAATTTCTTATGAGACCTCCTTAGTGGCTGCCATCACAACCATGGCATCCACTGCTGGGCCTTAGGTCCAGTGGGAGAGGTCATTAGGAGCAACAAGATATTTGTCTGATTTTCTGGGGATTGGTTCTGTGATGTCTGGTTCCTTTCATGCATGGTGAAAGACTAACTCCACCATTTCATCAGGGAACCACCCATGGATTAGATGGGCTGGAATGAAAAGCCTCAAGGAACACAGGCTCCTTAGGAGAAGGGGCTTCAGAAGATCAGCTTCCTTTCTGTTTTCCAAGCTCGAGGATCTACCTAAATGAGACATCCTCAAGGGTTTATCTGGCGGAACCCTCCCCTGTAATGAAAATCTGTGTCATCTGTCAAGGACTCCTGGGGGAGTCAATGTGTCTGCTTTTACATTTATGCCTCTGAGGAGCCTCTGCAGAGGGCAAGGTCCAGGCAGGACTCAAAAGGCCAGTCCCAGGTATAGCAGTTTAGGATCCTCTAATCTAGTTCAATTCCCTTCCATTTTCTATTTTTGCTTTTCTCTTGTTATATATCTCACAGTATGTGATCTCAACTTTACTATTTTACTTAGCCATAAGCCCAGATGTTTTATTCTTCTATTCCACATACTCTGTTGCATTCTTAGCAGACCCAGGGCTGTCAGTTGCAGAGCAGGTGGGGCCACGACAGTCCTCTCCACTGCCTTGAAAGCAGAAGCTGAGGAGGAACACATGATCACTCCAGTAGGAGTCAAAGCTGTCACACCACTATGACCAACAGCTTGACCCTGACTCTGTTTCAAGACTGAAGCCACAGCCGAGCTATCTAATGCTGAGTCTCTGAGGAGAAATTATGGCTCTGAGAGCTTTTGAGCAGAACCTTTACCTTCAGACTCAACAATGAATCTTTGGCTCCAAGATTCTCCAGCTCCAAGAAAATGGAAGCCATTTGGGTCAGAGATGATGCTGGAGCTGAAGTTGACTACCACTTCTCATCCAACATGGATAGTCCAGAGGAACTTGGCTCCAACATCTGCAAACCTAGAGGTTAGATCATGGTAGGAGTAGCCATAGGTCAGGAAGATGGCCCAAAGCTAATGGGTTCAGTAGGAGACAGAACCTGAAGAGCTTTCAGCTGATTTTATGTCCTGAGGAACTTCACCATCATTCTATACACATCTGCTTCTGTCAAGTTTCTGGTAGACCTAATGGACCTCAATAATAAAGATGTGGAAACTGGCCACAAAGATCTCTGTAAGGATCTCTTCTGTAGAAAGGGTGATTGCAGCTTAGAAGAGACTGGATCTGGGGAAAACCTCAGCTAAATTATGGGGGTAGTCTTGGATAATACTGCAATTGGATCTGAGAGATTAGTAGGATCTGAAGGCATGGAAATTTTTGCCGTTGGAGCCAAAGATAAAACAGACAATGGAAAGAGATCAGGAGATAGCTTCCTCATCCACTTGCCCTTTTTCAAGCCAGTCCCTTTTGTTTATCCAAAGACTTTCCCCTTGATGGAAATGCTGTACATGCAATTTTGAGAAGTCAGAAGAGATGAGGCCCTTGAGCACAAACTTGTCCTATCATTGAATCATGGCCCACTGAGAAGGTCCCATGAAAATAGAGCAATCTTTCTCTAAATGAGCTTCCCCCAAACAATATACACACTTTAAATGGGAATCAGACTACAGGCCACACATTTCCTAAAACCTGTTTGCTTGTCCGAAATAGTCCCTGCAATGAGAAAAGGGAAGCACAGAAAAACACCACCAACAATGGTAAATATGATTACATCAATCTTCTCTTTCTTGGTGTAAAGTTTTTTTTTTTTGTTTATAAATAAATATGGGAAAGGGAAGGAACCTTGTAGAAAAAGACACTAATATACCAGAAAAAGTATCTAAAGATTTAAAAATGACAAAAAATGTAAAATACTTAGCTGAATAGAAGCTCAAGCCAATGAATCATGTCCAAACTCTAAGACTGGCAAATGAGATCAGAGGTAATGTTGGGGACAGAAGGGGATTCTGTGTAAGGGGAGGAAATTGAGCTATGGATCCCAAGTTTGAAAAAAAAACATCTAAAGTCAGATCCAAAGTTGAATCTGAGATCCATCAGTGGAGGAATGCACAGAAAAGGCAACATCAGATCTTGTGATATTGTGACTGGATACTGAAAAAGCATTCAGTAGAGTTAGTTGGATATATAATTAGTCTTTTAGAGAGGTGGGGCTTCCCATCAGGCTGGACACAACTGTTGGAAAGTCTATATATGGGTGCTAAGGCTAGATTGAAGACACTGGTAAGACAGTTAAGAGAAATAAAAATAGAGACACTGATGAGGCAGGGGTGCCCCCTCTATCCCTTAACTATTTGCAGTCCACTTGGAACCTCTGTTGAATATTATATTGGCCTCAGCTATAAAAGGGCATGAATGTGCAGGGGAACAGAAGAAGATAATGCTATGCATCAGTGAGATCCTTCTTACACTGACAGAGCCAGATGACAATCTAGGGGGAGTTTACAGCATAATAAGAGAATTTGGAGAAGTTTCAGGATACACAGTAAATGAGTGGAAATTAAAGCATTAGCATTAAGTATGGATATATGCAGTTTACAGTTGAGAATACAACAGAGTATGTGGAATGGAAGAATAAAACACCTGGATTTACGGCAAAGTAAAACAGTGACAATGAGATCACACACTGAGATATATAACAAAAAAAAAAAGCACAAATAAAAAAATGGAAGGAAATTGAACTAGATCAGAGGATCCCCAACTGCTATACCTAGGACAGGCCTTCTGGATGCTCCCATAGGCAGCATACTTAAAAATGATTAAACAAATAATGAGATCGTATCTGTTGGATGGCGAAAAACATGGGATGGCATGGAAAGTTTTGACAAAAGTATTTGAGAATAGAGGACTAGGCATAACGAGAGAGAGAGAGAGAGAGAGAGAGAGAGAGAGAGAGAGAGAGAGAGAGAGAGACAAAAACACGGGTAGGTTCAAGAAATTCCAGTTGTAAGAAATGACAACATTTTCTGAGGGACTAGAAACATCATTGTTTTGTCACTGAAAATAAAATGAATTCTGGAAGTAGTCTCACAGAAAGAGAATCCTTTACAGGAACTATCCAAAGTTACATTCTCCTAAGAATCTGAATCAGAAATCTGAGGGTATTACATCATCTTTCTGTGACACTCATTTGGAGGTTTAAATCTGTTCAGAAAAAAAAAAATTCTCTTTTCAAAGAATCACCCATATAAGAATGGTCAAGAGCCTGCAGTAAACCCGGAGCTGAACCCAATGAATTATTCCTGTCCAGTGACACTGTGACAAGAGAAGACATATGTTTAGTCTTTTGTTTCTTTTTGACAGGAATTCCTGAAGAAACAGACACAGAATTGTCAACAATCACCTCCCTAGGGATGGGAATAGCTTTCTAGCTAAGCAGAGAGGCATTACCTGACCCTTGCCTCAGGACTGACAAGCACTTGCCGAACAAGGACACACCAACAGCCACAGAGAACATATCTGACTCAGAACCATGGTAGCTGTAGGGACTACACCACTGGAACCTAAGGAAAAAGATGAGTGGTCCGAGGAACCTCCTTTGGCCACAGCAGAGTCACCAATCTGTGGCTGAGGGAAAATATCAGCCTGTTGTGGTGAAAAAATCTGTTTAACAATCTTTTAGCTACTAGAAAAAGGTACAAGTTAGGAACTGGTAGGGTACTTCTTGGATAAGCCAAAAAAAGTGCCAGATTCTCAGGGAATCCTAGCAGCAGTAGTCAGTAAAACAGGTAAGTTTTAAGAAAGTAGCATTCTTGAGAATAAAACCCAGTAAAAAGCTATGTAAACAATTACCCCTGTCCAAAAAAGTAAAATAAGACCAGTTTCTCCGCAGGAAAAAAATAGTTTTAATAAAATTGAACAACTTTTTACCACAAAACTAAGAAAGTGATGCTTGCATTTAAAGGGGAATGAAAGTCACACAACAGTCAATAAAAAAATGTTTTTCCTAGGTAAAATATAAATATTTTATAGAAAAGGTTAGGTTTCCATCACAAAAAAAAAATGAACGTTTTTTCCCCCAAAGGGAACTTATCTGCCTACAAAGGAACAGTGATAGCTGATCATCGATCCTTGAAAGCCCACAGTGGAGCACTGTATGTGGTGACAGGAAAGCTCTGAAGGGCTGTGATTTAAATAGCTCAGCTCAAGCTGGCTAATTGTTTGGGTGCATGGAAGGTGCCCCGAAGCTTTGGTAGCTGTTCAGCTGTTATGTCCTTGGCAGGATATAACCCATATAGTTTAGGCTAGTGCAGCAGGTGTCAAATGAAGAACATCAGGGATTATCAATCTCGTCTTTCTTCAGAGGAGTGGGAGTGATCATGTTTCCAAGCAAGATCTCCAAGGTTGAAGTCCCAGGTGATCATTGGGGATTACACAGGGGTCTGTCTGCAAGGGGCTCAAGGACTTTGACTGCATTGTGCACAGGCATGAACAAACATCACATTGGCCTATTGCATACCTAGCCTCTTGGATCATATGGGCATACACATTGGATTGGTAAGGCTCAATACAAAAACCCAATACCCTATTATTCAGATTTTGGCTTTTCTTTCTGTCTCATCCACTTCACACCTCTAGGAACAAACAGGCTGTAAAATGGGTTCATTATGAGACAAAAAGGGATGGGCTCAATAGACAGTGAGGCAACCAAGGGGAAACATATACACACACACACACACACACACACACACACACACACACACAATGTACCTATCAATATGTGTGTGTGTGTGTGTGTGTGTGTGTGTGTGTGTGTGTATATATATATATATATATATATATATATATGTATATATAATATATATATATATATATATATATATATATATATATTCTATATAGATGTATATATATATATATAGAGAGAGAGAGAGGGATGATACAGATCAGATATAGATTTCTATATATATATATATATATATATATATATATATATATATATATAAATCAGTCACTGAAAACACATTTCACTGAATTTCAAATCACTCACATCAAATCACTGAAAGCTCAAATCACTGAAAACTCATTTCACCAAATCACATTTCACTGAATGTAAGTACTGTTGGGCAGATAAAATGTATATGCCCTTTTCCCCACTATAGTGCGATCCTGGAGTTAGTATATGTAGTTAGGAGTGTGTGGGGTGCACAGCCTCCCACACTGGGGGGGGGGGTTGGAAGGTTTAAATATATTTAATAGTAAATAATAAAGGAACAAGAAAATACTAAGTATCTATTTAGAGTGAGACACCGGAATCCAAATCACAGGAAATATTTAAAATAACATCAATGGACAACAATATCTCAGCTAAGCTTCAATATATTCCTGACTGAATCTAAGAGAATTTTACTGTTTCCTAATTAAGTTACTTACTACTACAAGGCAAGATGCTGTGGGTGTGGGTCTTTCTAGGCAGGCTTCGCAAACAGAATACTCAATAATCTCAGAGTTCTCTTTTTAATATCTAAAATATAATTTCCAAGAGGGCTGGGAGAATGACCTCATCTGGTCACCTGACTCTAGGTTCTCACAGTATCCCATTGGAAGCTGATACAGGAAATTTAGCAGACGGCTATAAACACATCTAAATGTTTATGGCAGTGCCTGGGGCCTCCCCTCTTTTCACTGAGCTAATGAAGAAAGGCTGTTTCCCAGGCCCACCCTCTGCAGTCCTATCCAGCACTGTGAAGGGGCATTTTAATGGTTTAACAGCTCATTTACATTTCTCTTATTTCTCTTAAAATAAGGCAGCTGTAACTCTTGCTGTTTCAGTGTCCTCTATTAATATACATTTAATTCATTTACCATAATACATGTACATTTCTGTTAATTTCAGCTGGGTGCACTGTTGATACATTTCAACACAAGCAAACCTCACAAATGCATTTTCAGCACAGGCATCAATACAAATCAGTTTAATATACACTTGACATACAGTTCTAATACATTTGTAACATAATCATCTTGTATAAATCAGTTTGATATTCAAAGGACATATCATTGTTTATAAAACTCCAACTGGCTATGCTGGCACTTGCCCATATCATCACAGAAGTATTGAGAAATACTGTCAAGTATGAGAATCATCAGTAAAACAATGTCAGTGATGTTTTGCAGTAACTGTTGTACATGTCTTTCCTACATATATGTTACATTAGCTATTAAAAGGTACTGAAAAAGGATACAGCAATAAATGAGAACTTAGGTTTTTTTAAAAAAGTGATATTTTGTGAGTTTCAAGTACTTTTCTCTTTCCTTAATTAAGACTGAGTGATATAGTTCTTAACTTACAATCTCAGCTAATTAGTGAAGGTGTTCTTAGTGGTTATCAGGTTTATTCACCTTCATACTACAAAAGGTTTAACAGGTTTATGACCCCAGGAAAGGGAAAGAATGTAGCTTTATACAATAACATCAAATCGCAGAGCTGTGAATTTTGAGACTGAATGCCTTTATGACCTCAGTGAATGTGAAATAGCAAAAAGAGCTATGAGTAGTTTGCTTTGTTTGTTTTTCTTAGAAAAGTACTTTCAAATGTGACAGGCATTATGATGCAAAAAGCTGGAGAAAATATGTAATGAAATGATCATATAATTTCATTCAGACCAATACGGTGTGCACTGACAGAGCTGACAGTGCAGTGGGAGAAAATGCTAAGCCATTTTTTCTCATATATAAAAGAATGTGGATCAGCCTCTAGGTATGAAAATAGAATCTAGGAAAAGTGAATGTTGCGTTCATAGTATACTTGTCCTTTAATAAAAGGGAGATATTTAACAACAACTTACAAATAAAAAATGACAGGTATTCTTTGATGACAGAATGTGGCTGTAAGAGGTAGATATGAAAAATAAATGCTTTATTAGCTAATTCGGAACACGGTTTTATGATCTATTTAAGATATAATAAAAATAAAATTGTACATAAAAACAAATTCTGAGAACAACATATTTTGTAACCAATTTATATAGTATAGAAAAAGATTACTCTGAAGGATTGTGGGGATTAAAATGGCTGTTTGAAGACGGCATCCTTAAAGTAGAAAAGAACAGTACATTAGAAAAGCTAGGTATAAGCACTGAAGAGTGTTAAAGGATGTACACCTCCAGTGAAAGAAAGACTAGGTTATGATTCATATAAAGAAGTGATAAGACAGCAAAATGTATCTTATTTTAAATTACTAGTACTCAGGGAGATCACTAAAGAAGAGGTAGCTTAAAAAGGATTCTTTTTTCATGTAAGACAAACAGTGCAAAAGAGAGAGGGAGAAAGATAAGACAGTAAAATGGTAACCTATAAGGTTATGCAACCTAGATTATTAGCATTACCTTAAATTTTAAAACTGAGGTTGAATACAGTGTTGTAAAACTAATATAAAATAAGTTCATGGTATTGAAGGTTGAGAAGTTAAATAATATGAATCATAAATATGGATAAAATATGGGGAAATTACTATCATGTAGCATTTCAAAAAATTGACTCATTTCATCACAAAGTATTGAAGAATATTCTGCAAGTAGTTGGGTTTATCAAAAAATTGCCAAATGTCTGTATTGAAACATTATAGTTTAACAAATATCTTTTGTAAATGAATGGCCAAAGGAAACAAATAGTATGAAATGATGAATAAAACAGGGGTGCTCATTAAATGCAAACCTATCTTCCTTAATAAATAATGTCATAGTATTACTATATAAAGATAAACAATAAAATAAGGTGGAATTGAGGACATCTTTAAAGTTGTCTGTTCTAGTGTATGCAGATGATGTTATATTAATTACATACACTGTTAAATGGAAACTATTATAATATTACTGCTAGAGTTAGGAAAAGGGATTGATTCTGAAAAAGAATAAAGCCAAGGATATATGGATAGCAAGGACAAGGGCCTATATTTTACAAAACAAGAGATGAATATCTTAGGAATTACTTCTGTGCAATAAGAAAATGCAATACAGGGTTGGAGAAAAGACCAGAGAGAGTAGAGTTGTTATACAAAGGTGAAAAACTTCATGGCTGATTTTAAACTTTAAAAAGAATGTAGTACAATATTAGTAGGAGTGAAGTGGTATAAATAAGCTGTCAACTGCATGTTATTCCTGCAGGATGTAGAGGGGATGCTGCCTCCTGTGTTAACAATCTCAGAAAAGTTCAGAAGAGAATTAGGGTTGTGGTATCATCCTATGAAGGCCCTGTTAATAAGGGTCTGGAAAGGAGTGTAGACTCCAGTAGCCTTGCTGTGGTTGGGGGAAGGGGAGAAGTACCTGGTGGAGACAATTAAGAAGAAAAATGAGAGGAGGTGCAGAATGTAATAAAAGGGATGTTAGCCAAGAGGGCTAACTGGGTGAATACAGTGAGTGGGAGAGGTAGTACTGGTGATGGTGTAACCAGCAGTGATTTACCGAGGCACATACAGTGGTAGTATTGGTGATGGTGTTACCATCAGTGATTTACAGAGGCACATACAGATAAAGGCATCAGTAATATGGCTTGGGAAATACACACAATGTGCTAGATTTGTTTAGAGAGGGAATGAAAAAGTGCAGTTGTCTACACTTACCATAAATGTAGATGTTTGAGTGTATTCACTGTTGCAGTCAACACATTTCAGTTATCTGCTTGCAGTAGCCCTCAGTCGGCCTGATTATCAAAGTCTTGGGTTCTGCATCAGTTGCTGTCTCCTCTTCCATGACGTCAGGTAGTCAGGGGTATAAAGCATGCAGCAGACACTATTACATCAGTTTGTCTTGCCCCAGATGTCAGGTGCCCCCCTAATGGGAAACAATTAAATATATATACAAGGTTATACCTCCAACAAAAAAGCAAATACACCAAAAAGCTTTTAAGCATAGTAAAAAGGAATAGAGGTATAGCCAAAATAAGTCAGGGGGCTGGATGGAGGGTAACCAGGACTGCAACAGTGAATACACTCGAACATCTACATTTATGGTAAGTGCACACAACTGTACTATGTTCTTTGTGTTTCACTGTTGCAGTCATCATATTTGGGTAGATTCCCAAAGCTAAGGATGGGAGGAGGAATTTAGATAGCATTAGGACCAGCTATGAGGCCCTGCAAGACTGCAGTGGCAAAACCAGCTCTGGATTTAGAGAAAATTGGCAAATGGTAATGCTTGGTGAAAGTATGTACAGAACTCCAGGTAGCAACTTCTAGGATGTCCCTGGTAGGGACACCTCTGAGAATGGCTGTAGAGGTAGATGCAGCCCTTGTTGAATGTGGTCTTATCCCCTGTGGGATAGGTTTTCCATGGTGCTTATAGCAGAAATTAATGCAATGGCCTATCCATTTAGAAATGGTTTGCTTTGAAATGGCTTTCCCCTCAGCCCCTGCAGCAAATGCCACCAGCAGCTGTTCAGATTTCCTGAGAGGTTCAATCCTGTCCAAGTAAAATCTAAGTTGTCTCTGCACATCTAAGGAGTGCAGTATCCTTTGTTCCCCTTTGTTCTGTGGATTAGAAAAGAAGGTTGGCAAATGAATGGACTTATTAAGAGCCACACTGGATACTACCATGGGCATGGAGGAGGGATTGGTCCTGAGGGACACCCCGTCCACATGAAAGATGATGAAAGGCTCCACTGCCATAAGGGCCTGTAATTCAGACACCCTTCTTGCTGAAGTGATGGCTAAAAGGAAGGCTGTTTTCCAAGAAAAGAATTTTAACTCTGCACTTGCAGCTGGCTCAAAAGGTGGTAGTGTGTGTTTTTCCAATACAAAGTTAAGGTCCCAGGCTGGAGTTGGGGCTTTCCTGGGTGGTCTTAAGTTTTTGGCCCCTCTGAGGAACTGCTTGAGCAGTGGATGAGAGAAGAGAGGTGGTTCTGTGTTGTAATGAGCTGAAATGGCTGAGGCATGAATTTTGATGGAGGAAAAGGAAAGGCCCTTGTGAAGCATCTCCGTTAAGTATTGAAGAATCTGAGGTAAATTGGGCGCTGCTGTGCCCATCCCCTGAGTTTGGTTCCAGGAAAAGAATCTTTTCCATTTTTTAGCATAAGATTTTCTAGTACTAGGCCTCCTTGCCTCCAGAATGACATCCAACACTTGTTTACTGAGGGATGGTAACAGAGAGATGAGGTAATTAGCCAGGCTGCCAGGTTCAGGGTTTGAAGCTGAGGGTGCAGAATCTGGCCCTCCTGCTGGGACAGCAGGGTAGGGGTCTGAGGCAGGTGCCATGGTGCCAGCAGTGACACACTGTGCAAGAGGGGGTAAAAGTGTTGGCATGGCCAGTCTGGTGCAATCAGTATCGTCCTTGGTTTGTCCTGTTTGATCTTTAGTAGTACCTTGGAGAGGAGAAGCAGAGGAGGAAAGGCATAAACTGATAGATTTTTCTAGGTGAAGGACAGGGCATCCACTTTCCAAGCTTGTTTGTGGGGAGTCCTTGTGTAGAATTTGTCCAACTGGTAGTTCTGCGGGGAGGCAAACAGGTCTATATCTGGGCTCCCCCATTTGTTTCTCAACATGTTGAATGTCTTTGGTTCCAGTTTCCATTCGTGCAGGTCCATGAGATTTCTGCTTAGTTCATCTGCCAGCGTGTTTAGCTTTCCTGGCAGGAATTGAGCCTGTAGGTGCACTTGGTAGCTCAAGGCTGTATTCCACAGAGCCATGGCTAGGCTGCAGAGAGGGTAAGAGTGGGTTCCCCCCTGCTTGTTTATGTACCACCTAACAGTGGTGTTGTCCGTCATTACCATTAACTGTCCTGGAAGAATGTGGCCCTTGAAGGCTGTCAGAGCATTCTGTACAGCTAACATTTCTTTTTGATTGATATGCAGGTGCATTTGACTTGGGTTCCATTTGCCCTGAATGCACTTTCCTGCCAGATGAGCCCCCCCCCCATGCATAGTCTGATGCGTCTGTTGTTAGGGTTTGGGTGGCAGGGGGTAGAGTGAATGGCAGTCCCTTGTTTTGGTGGCAGGCCTTTGCCCACCAAAAGAACTCTAACTGTAGGCAAGGTATGATAGGAATCATTGCTTCTAGATCCTGGGAATGTTGACACCATAGGCTTTTTAGATACCATTGTAGTTTCCTCATATGCAGTCTTGCATATGGAATTAAGAGAATGCAAGAGGCCATGAACCCCAAGGCTTGCAGTATTTGTCTTGCAGATAGCAGGGTTTTTGTGGCCATTAGTTTGAAGTAAGCTGTCAAATGAACTTGTTTCTCTGGCGTGAGGAAAGCCATCTGGGAAGTTGTGTTTAAGCTTGCTCCCAGGAATACAATTTGTTGACAGGGTACAATATGTGATTTATTTTAGTTTATGGTGTACCCCAGACAGGTTAGCACCTTTTGTACAAACGCCAGATGATTCAGAAGTATGTCCTGGCTTTCTGCCTGAATTAGACAATCATCCAGGTATGGGTATATTTGAATATTTCTTTGCCTGCAAAATGCAATGACTGGACCTAGGCACTTTGTGAATACCCTGGGTGCAGAAGATAGGCCAAAGGGCAGTGCAGAGAATTGATAGTGCATGTAGCCTGCTTTGAAGCATAGGTATCGTCTGCAAGATTCCTTGATTGTGATGTGCAGGTAGGCTTCCTTTAAATCCAGTGTTGCCAACCAGGCATCCTGGCCTAGCATAGGAAGCGACTGGTGAAGAGTTAGCATCTTGAATTTTGGGATCACCAAAAAGGTGTTTAGGATAGAGAGATCAAGGATATGATGCCATGTGTTGTCTTTTCTGGGCACCAGGAAAACTCTTGAGTAAAAACCTTGTCTCCTTTCCTCTTGTGGGACAGTTTGAATAGCCCTTATACTTAAGAGAAAAAGTACATGCTTTTGAGCCTCTGCCCACTGATTTGGGGGTAGATCTGGCCAGCTGTTTGGGGTTGGTAAAGTGTGGAAGTGGAATCTGTATCCTTGAGAAACTATATTTAAAACCCATTTGTCCTGGTAATGAGTTCCCAGTTTTTTGCCTGCAGAGCAATCTTTCCCCCTAAAGGAGCAGCCAGTTGAGAAGGGCTTGGAAGTTTTAAAGTTAAGTCATTGAGACAGTTTACCATAGGGGGGAGTCTTACTACTCCCAGATTTGGAAGTGGGAGCCCCCCACTGCTTAGTCCTGTGCGTACCTTGGGACTGAAGCCTGGGTGTTATACTGGTTCTGGGTTTGGACTGAGAAGGCCTGGAAAAGGCAGAAAAGGACCAATTCTTAGAGGGCCAACGCCTACTAAATCTTGGAGGCTGTACTTGCAGGAAATCTTTAACAGTTTGCATAAATTTAGCTTTTTCCTCATCCTTTTAAGTACTTTTTCTGCTTTGTTGCCAAACAGACATTCCTGGTTTAAGGGAGCATCCAACAATTTAGCTTTAACGTGATCTGGCAAAGATTCCTCCTTAAGCCAAATGAATACTTCTGGTATGATGACAATAACGATAGATGCCTCGACTCGGACACACAAATGAATTTTTCAGTTTCTTTTCTAAGGGCATGAAGTTTATTCCCACTGTCAAATTCAATCTTGTAGACACGATTGTGGAAGTGAAGTTGTATTGCAGGAGATTGAACTTAGCATTACTTTTTGATCAACAGTCTAATGGGACAGAACATAGAACATACAGTGAATTGAGAAAGAAAAGTACCTTTATCCCTCCAAGTAACTTCAATATACAACTTTTTGAAAAAATGGTATGTAGTGATATGCATAAATTAAAAGGAAAAGACACCAAAACTGAATCAAACCTCACAAAGATAGAACAGGAATGCCTCACAGAATTTATTAATAATAAGGAAGTTAGATTAATGAAACCCGACAAGGGTGGAGGCATTGTTATGTTTAATAGTTCGGATTATATCAGTGAGATACAAAATATATTATATCACTCAGGGAACTATGAAAAAACGTCTTCCAATGAAATAAACATTGGACATAGGTGTATTGATCTGGCCCTGGAAGAATATATGCTGGACAAGAGAATTACCAATGAGACATATGAGTTTTTAAAAGTTGAATTTCCAGTGTTAGCAACCATAGTGGGGATTCCCAAGGTGCATAAAAATTTAGAACATCCACCTTTTAGGCCTATCATATCCGGAAGTAGAGCAAAAACATTTCCCTTAGGTACCGCTATTGATAGATGGGTCAAACCAGTATACAAGTTTACACCACATCTAATCAAGGATTCATGGATGTTTCTAGCACAATTAACCAAGCAGATATGGAAAAAGGAATTAAGATTTATAACCATTGATGTGGTTGATCTATTCTCTTGTATTCCCAAAGAAGTAGGGCTGGAGTATTTTTCGAATAGCTTAAGAAAAAACACTAATATGAGTTGGGACAAAATTTGTCTGATAACCGACATGATGGGCTTGATTCTTGATTGTAATTACATTCAGTTCCAAAGTGAGTTTTTTAAGCAAATCAGAGGCGTTGCCATGGGCGCATCTTGTGCCCCGATTTTTGCCAACATGGTAATGCTTGAATGGGAATCTGAATACATCTTTAAATCCGAATTCTATCAGTACATCAGGTATTATACCAGATTCCTTGATGATCTGTTTATTTTATGGGATGGTCCGTTGGATGAAATAGAAAAATTCATAAGTTATATCAATAGTACAACGGAATTTTTGAGATTCACCCATGTTATAAAAGAGGACGGAATAGCATATCTAGATACTTATATAAGTCATGGGGACACTGGCTTCACATCACGTATTTATAGAAAGGGTACTTTTTCAAACGACTATCTGGCATATACCAGCAACCACCCTAAGCATGTTTTTAAAAATGTTTTTAAAAATATTTATAAAGGTCAATGCATAAGGGCAGCTCGGATGTGCTCAACAAAAGATATAATGTTGAGAGAAATAGATCTCATTAGAACCATGTTTATAAACCGAGGGTATCCTGAAAAAGTACTGAATGAAATTAATAAATATATAACAGATGAATGGGGAAAAAAGTTTAAGCCCTTGTTAGGTGACAACAACATCACTTCAACCACTATGGGTGATTATACGTCATCTGAGTACGGCCCAAGGGTATGTGTATTAACCTATTCACCTATGGTGAAATATATAGAAACATGTATAAAAGAGCGATGGAATCAATTTGTAGTTAATAAAGAGTCCATGTTAATTTTAGGAATTCATACGAAAACAGTATACAAGACAGGTTTCAATATCAAAAAATTACTGGAAAGCACTAAAGGTAAATCAGTAAGAGTAAATAAATACACGACAAAATGTGGGCATTGTAATCAATGCAAACACATCAAGATATGTAGAGGTACCAGATTAGATAATACAAACCGAACATTTATACCAAGTATCCATGGCAACTGTAGTTCTAACTTTGTGATTTATTTGGCTACCTGTGTAGCATGCAACGCATTCTACATAGGTAAGACAGAAAGACATTTCAAAAAACGTATTTATGAGCATCAGTATGCTATTAGTGTTAAAGACAACAGAAATGCTCTGTATCGTCATGTATTTAATACAAATGAAAATCATCATTTTCTGTTTCACATTATTGACAAGGTAGAACAATCACCATATGGGGGAAATATCAAAGCCTTGTTAGCTATGAAAGAGAGTAAGTGGCAGATAATTTCTGATGCCACAAACTTTCCAGGAATAAATGATAACATCAGCATAAAACCTTTTCTAACATTGAGAAAATAGGTAGAAGCTAGGGGAACCAGGCTACTATATTAGCATATCAGTATTTTTTACCATCAATGTATTAGGTAATAGCACAGGACCAATATAGTGAGTGTACACAAAGTGAAAATATATTATATTATTTTATTAGGGCATAGAGAAGACTGACATTATTTTTAGCATGTACATTTTATATTGTATATTTTACATTTTATATGTTTTTTAAAAATGAATTATGTACATCATCTTGCAATATTAATCATCATTTTATAATGATATCAGCTGTAGTAATAGCAACATTGGCACAATATTTATGCTATTTTTAAAATCCAATGCATTTTCAATGTAATGTATGTTTAATTAGCACCGCAAGCAGCTTTGGCGCCAAATTGGGTCAGATGAGCTATATAAACAAGTTGTAACATCTTGATGTACGTTCTGATGAAGTCTGGATACAGATGAAAGCGCTTAACGTACTTTTATCTTTTGTATATTTGTAAAATAAAAATTTGTGTGTCTGAGTCGAGGCATCTATCGTTATTGTCATCATACCAGAAGTATTCATTTGGTTCTTTTAAGTTGTTGTCACTTGTTGGGAAGACTTCCTCCTTAAGCCAACCATGCCTTCTAAGAACAGACCCAGTGACAGCAGCCCTGCAAGATGCCTCTAGTGAATCAAAGCCACATTGCAAAGTATGTTTTCCCAACGTGTTCAGCAGAATGCATTAAATCCTGTAAATCCTTTTTTTCAGCACAGTCAGGAATCAACATAATTTTCTGTTTAAGCAATCCAATAATATGCTGCTGATACTTTAACATATGAAGCTGGCAATTTAAGGCCCTAATGGCCAAGGTTGCAGAAGTGTATGCCTTCTTACCCTATCTATCCATTGCCCTGGAATCTCTATCAGAGGGGGTAGGATTTTTGCCAGTAGTAGCCTTAATGCCCTTGGGTCCCTGTGAAATGGTCTCAGGATCTGCAGTAGGATTTTTAATGAGGAACTTGTGAGATTCAGGAACCCTGTAATATCTATCTGGTTTTCTGGGAGAGGATGTAAAGAGTCAGGGGCCAAGCTAGATTCTGAAAAGGCATCATCAACAATATCCAGTACAGGGGGATAGCTAAAGGCCTGTGTTGGGGCAGGAGTAAGAAATACCTAAGCCTCTTTTTAGAATCAGAGTAATCCTGGCTTTCCCAGCGAAAATGCTCCCTAAGAATATGTAAGGTTTCACCAAAAGAGAAATCCTCTGGGGGGGGGGGGGAGCAGAGGGAATAGAGTCCTCTGCATCAGAATCCTCATAGGTAGATAAGGGTAAATCCTGGTCATCAGAGGAAACAGAAATTTCAGAATCCTGATCAGAAGTATCATAAGCAAATTCAGTCCTAGGTCTCTTAGAGGGGGAAGGTTGGCTTCCCCTGATTAAAGTAATAAGGTCTTCAGCCATTCTTATCATTTGTTTTTAGGCATAGAGGCCTGACCATGCGGTCTGGGCTTCGATTTTCTAGACATGGATCGAGTTTTAGGCCTTGAAGAAGAAGATGGCATCGGTTTAATATGCAAGTCAGTAGGCCTGAATACACCCTCTGAAGCCGGTGCCTGCACAGCTGCTCCAGACCCATCCAAGGTAGAGACAGCCGCAGGTTCCACAGTTGAAGCATCTTGCGGCATACCAGACTCTGAATGGGTGAACTGGTGACTAACTTAGGAGAAGCGTCATCGGCAGCTTTGGACCTAGGCCACCTGTCTCAGTCTTTATCTTTGTGTTTTTTCAGAATGTCGGTAGTCGGGTGGCTTACTAAAGCTATATCTGGGTAATTGAACCGAGTACCAAATATTTAGAAGTGTAAATATACCGATGATGAATAGTTCATTGTTTAAATAAGGCACAAAACCAACAGCGAGATACATCGTGGTCAGGACCTAGGCAAGGAATACAATACAAATGAAAATCTTTATGAGGTATTTACTTTTCACAAGAAATACAATTACTGACTTTTACTGACATTGGTTTAGAGCAAGAAAAAGTTTCCCCAATGGGGTACTTAGCTTTAGTTGAAGACTTTGGTTCTGAAACTCGAAAACGAAAATTTCAGGAGTCGGCCGACCGGCACTTGCAAACTGCTTCTGCTTCAGGCACCGCACAGCAAGAAAGACTGATGTAATGATGTCAGCTGCATGCTTTATACCCCTGACTACCTGACATCATGGAAGATGAGACAGCAACTGACGCAGGACCCAAGACTTTGATAATCAGGCCGACTGAGGGCTACTGCAAGCAGATTACCCAAATGTGATGACTGCAACAGTGTAACATGAAGAACATCAAGGATTGTGAAGGAGAGAATGAGATCAAGGAAGGTCATGGGGGACGGGTCTTGCCCATGTTTAGAAGGTATGCAGTGGCAGCAAATATGGTGCAAAGACTAAGGGATATGGTGAATGAGAGGGTGAAATGGAAAAGGTGATAAGTCAATGATAGAAATAAGGGAAGGGGTATATTTATACAGAGAATCAATGGAGGTAGATTTGAAGATGTTTATTAAGAAGAATGTAAAGCTTTTAGGGCATGTAGGATATGAGTGAGAGCAACAAGTGTTTAGAAAGGTACTGGCAGAATGGGAAGAGAGAGGATTGTGGAAAATATAGCATTTACAAGCAGAAAGGAAAGAAGGACAGTTTAGGACTTTTGAACAAAGAAAAAAGTCTTTGATACAAGGAGGTGAAAGGGGACAGATTGATATACAGTGGGGTGCTCAGGAAGGCAGTGGAGGAAGAGAAAGAAGAGAGGAAGAGTGATGTAGTGAGGAAGGTATGATGTAAGGGATCTATGTGGGAAAATTAGGGAAAGAACGATTGGACACATATATACACTTCTGGAAGAGCTGGGAAATCCACATTTGAAAAAGAAATTCTGTGATTAGAGAACTACCTGGAAGGCAATTTTTCTAACTGCATTCTTCTTTTTCGTTTCAGTTGCATTCTGGCTAAAATCACTTCATATACTTTCAGATTCATTCTTAAGGAAATGTGTACTAAGATGTCTGATGCTCCTCCATTGTTACTTAATTCGTTGCCTGTCTTCCCTGGATGTATCATTATAATAACTGGCATTATTGTTGTCATTTTTGTTATTGTTGTGCTTGTCGATGTAACCCTTGTATTATTTTTCCTTTATCTACTGCACTTGCCTACTTTTACTGCTTGCTAGATTTATTTGTAAACCTTCAGTTACAACTTACTATTATTCTTCTTGCTGTCTATTAAGTTGCAAAATAATGAAAAAGTAACAAAAGAAAAAGAGTGCAGTTCCACCATTAAATAAATCTGAGCATCAAAAGTAAGGATGTCAACAGCATAAGTCTTCATGCCTTAGAGACTGTGATGATGCCAGGGTGGTAGTCATGTAGCCAGTATTTTACTAGATTATATTTGTTCTGAATGCTGTCTGCACTTACACATGTAAACAACATTTATGGGTTTTGGGGGTTACTGGTTGTGGTCTTAGGTTCTGCTGATAGTCCTCTGCTATTGTAAGCAGAAGTTATGACAGAAATGCCACAGCTGGCCATTGTGTGTGCTTTAACATGATTGGTGCAGTGTGGGTGGTTTTAGTACAAATAATAGTTTCATTGCCCTAAACAGTATGCACCAAGGAAGAAATATTTGTCCAATAAGCAGTTAGGTTAATGGACAAAGAGCTCTCTAGCCACCAGCAGATGAGTCGTTGGGGAATTTGCTTATCTAATTTGTGTGCATCATAACAAGCAAGGCAGCCTGCACGGACAATATTGCTTGTGTTATGTTTCTGTCAAGTGGTACAGAATCCAATGAAAAGGAACATTACTGTAAACACAGTATTTGTCATGGTACTGAGCTTCCTAGGAATTAGGAAATGACGTAATGCAGATACAACATTAAGGAAACACAGACATAGAATGGGCTGTTTTTCCTTGCTACCTGTTTCAGGATATTTTCCCTGCATGGAATTGATGGTTGCAGTTAGCCTGCTTTGTCACAGATATTCTTAGGACTGTGTTTGCCCTGTACAAATAACAATAATACATTTTAAAACACAGTAACACTAAACTGACTTGGAACATGGGTTTGTGCGTTTTAGTTTTTATGTTTCTTTAAATGTTGTTCTGCTGGATTTTAATGTGTAACTATACAAGAATGAGATAATTGATTTTGTCATATTTCTCTCTGCTTGTTGCAAGGCTGAGCTGGTAAATAGAATTCTGCAGGTATCCAAGTGTATAAGATACTTTCACATACACAGATTACAATATTGATTATGGTTTTCTGTGAAACATCTGCATTTGCTATTTTTCTGAAGTAATTTTTGTATGTGACTTTCATTACTGACCTTTTGCTTCAGGTTTTCTTCCAAAGACTGTTTTTCCCTGCATTCCTTGCATTTTAACACTTAAAAAGACTGCACTGTGACGTAATACTTCATAGGTCTTAACCACTGGACATATTTACTTTGACTATAAAGGAAGCATTTTAATGACTCCAATTGTGGTAAATTTTTATTTTTTATATTTGACTCATTACTTTTACTGAAACTTTACCAATGGACCTACAATGGGGCAGGACTTACCTTACTGAATGCATTTTCTATTGTCGGCTTTAAGTTTCTGAATGTTCAAAACAGCCTTTGCACTTTGTTTCAACTCCTTTATTTTAGTTTATATTTGTATATTTGCATTATTTTTTCTCAGCAGATCAAAATTATTTATTGTATTTATTGTATTCTTACTGAAAAATGTTTAATTCAAGAACTGCTTAGTTTGCAAGTTAATTAATTGGTATTTTCTTTGTAACGGACAATATTTTTCATGCTTGCCTCTTTATTACAATATATTTTGGACACATACCGCATACATTTTTGTTAACCGGTGGTTAAACATAAGTCAGGTGAGTATTGGGCCTTCCTTATTCCTGTTCATTATTGCGTTAGTCAGACAGACTCTCCTTACCTATCCTACGGACCTTCCCTTTGTATGTAACCCATCTGACTGCCTGGTTATCAAAGAAGAGACATCTTTAAGATGCCACAGAATAGTAATTATAAAGTGTCATTGGGGGATTGTTTTACATGTACAGTAACTTGGAGGTCAGTAATGGGGTTAGAGTGAACAGGTACCAACAGAATATGAAGCACAGTTATGAAAGGAGTCTGTCCTGCCTGGCAGAAATACCTCGGGAATCAGGTTGCTCCATTGTTCTTTCTGGGGCTTTGCTGTGTAATGCCAGATAAATTCAGAGCAAGCCGATTATTGTTTTAGATATGTGTTAAATGTTTATCTGGTATTTATCATGTAACACCGACTAGATGATAGTTTTGGATCTCAGCTCATTGCATTCATTCTAATAGAACTCCATGTGAATAACAGCCCTAGACACAGAACTATCAGCTGCAGTGAGGCCTTCTGTTTTTTTACCAAAACATGAAGTGAACTGGGTGAATTGATCCCCGCAGACTACTTTCATGATCAGACTGGTGTTAGAGTTGTAGAAAGAAACACTGATTGCATACAACAATAGCAATTATGTACAAAGCAACTTTAGAGAAGTGAACATCAGATTCAGAAGTGAAGTTAGAAAAAGAAAATCACTACATGTACTGCAGCTATTAACAAAATATAGTGAGTAGCTTTAGCTAGAAGTAAAGAAGAAAAGCTCACATGGGGAACAGAGAGTGAATGAAAAGTGTAGAAGATACATAGTGTGAAGTACAGGACAGCAGAGATGGAGAGGTGATGGCAGTCACAGCATTACAAAGTAACCCAAGATTGGATACATTTCATCCTCTGCATTCTTTTGGAATTTTTAACTTATCTCAAGATACAGACATTTTCTACTTTCCAAAGCATAATTGCAGTTTGCAGTCATATTTTTAAAAACACCCTCTCACCTCAACTGCAAGGTATGGCTCACAAACACACACGCACTCACATGCACACACACACACACACACACACACACACACACACACACACACACACACACACACACACACACACACACACACACACACACACACACACACACACACACACACACACACACACACACAAACATGAAGGTCATCAAAATATACCATACAGTTTTATCCAGCTTTAAACCTCCCATTTTCACCTTCAAAAATCCTCCTTTAATACCTCTTTATGTTTTTCATACATTTTAGTGATGGACTTTTGTCCAAACAGGGACTTAAGTTCTAATTTCTGAGACAAAATGTACATACCTACTGTAGCCAAGTGATTGTTTCCTAGCCTGTGACGAGCCTCTGTGTCTTTCTCCTTATTTTTCCGGACTGACCCATGCACATTTATATCTGTAGAAATAAGCCATCCCTATCAAATTCAGCACTCGGGGTGGGTTAATTTTACAACATACAGTGCACAGGACAGTCTGATTTTCCCAAGATGGACAGTAAGAGAAGTTTGCAGTCGGCAAAGCTACACCTGCAGCTATACTCAATAGAAAAGTTAAAAGGGTATTTCTTCAGCTGTACATACCAGTATTATTTGTGACAAGGGGCCTGAAGATAAAACAAAACCTGCTATAAAGTACATTACAGGATCCTGGGTTTCACACAACATGCACCTACATATTTCACAAGTCTGGGCAAGTTAAAATCTGTTTATGTCCACTTAAACCAGATACTTTTATGGACCAGGTGTCACCTGGTTTACAAAAGGCATACTCAAGTCTGTGTTTATTGAAAACAGATGGACACAGGGGTGCCATGCATTACATGATCTAATGGACTTTGCCTAGGGGATATTTGCTCACACTTTCTCATCTGCAGTAAATAACAGCTCCAAGATGTATCTAATAAGTTTTTTGGTCTGTCCCACACTCCATCAGGTACACTATGTATTGCATTAAAACTGTTGGTAGCCTTAACAGAATGCAAGTCACATGGCATTGTGCCAGCAGCACTGAATGTCTTGAGCAGTGAATATCATCCAAACCTCTGTTTTGGTTTGTTTACTCAGCTATCTGAACAGTTTTCATCGAAATAACATTGTATGATGTTATGCTTGGTCCTGAAGGTAGAACTACCTTTAGGGTCTCTTTTTTAAAATCACATTTAACTGCATTGAAAAAAATCATAAGTTTGTCTCACAACATGCAGCTATGATGTTCTCTTCCATGACATAATATCCAAAATGCATAGTTGTCAAAACTCTCTCCTGCTTTTTAAAGTAGCTTCACCGCTGTTTTCCATTTTGTATCACAGTTTCACATTAAAAAAGGAATAATACCATTACCTATTTTGTTTATTTATTTATTTATTCATTCATCCACTTACAGTAAGCTCTCAGTTAACAGGATTTCAAACAACCAGAAAAAATAATTAGAAGAAATACAGTACAATTTTTGGGAGTGCTACAGAATCCTGAAAGCCCCAAATCCTGAAGACCAATATCCTGAGACCAAAATCTCAAAAGTACAAAATACTGAGAACTCAAAATACTGAAAATACACAGGATACCAACACTTACTATATTCCAACACAAGTACATACTGAAACATATTACCCTTCAATTATATGCAGGGGGCAAGCCCCCCTCTGCACCCTCCATGTGGGGGGGCTGTGCCCCCCCACCCTCTGCTACTTAAATATATGAACTCCAAGATTGCACTTCACTATACTAAGTGCAATCTCAGAGTTGATATAAGTAGCAGGGGGTGTGGGGGCTGCAGCCCCCCACATGGGTGCAGGGGGGCTTGCCCCCCTGCTTATACTTGGAGAAGAGTAATATGGTTTATGTTTTATTTGTTTCTGTATGTACTTCTGCTGGAATATAGTAAGTGTTGGTATCGTGTGTTTTCAGTATTTTGAACTTTTGAGATTTTGGTCTCAGGAGTTTGGGCTTTCAGGATTCTGTAGTGCTCCCCAATTTTGATGTATTGTACTTTCTACCCCCCCACCACAGAAACATACCTTACATTTTTAGAGTTTTAGAGTTTTAAAAAGGAAGAAAGGAATAAATTCCATCTCTCCCCAACCTAAGAACAAGTCAAGCCAAACAAATAGTTTAGGGTAAAGTATTAGTCAGGCCTATTTTTAATGGTAACTCTCAAGCAACCAGAAACTACAGTTATCTGACATCCACCAATTACCATGGGTGCCGGTTAACTGAGAGTTTACTGCGTTTACTTCTTTGTTTCTGATTTTTTCTTATTTATTCATTCATTACCATAGGTAGAACACTGATTTACTTGGACCTTTTTCATTTTCACCCAAGAGTTAAATTAATTAAAGGAAACATTGTTTATATAAAGTCACAGCACTTATTTACAAAGTACATTTAGACAGTGGGTATTGAAACTGGAAGTACCTTCATGTTTTCTCTTTTAAATCACACTCAACTTCAGTGAGCAAAAAACTCAGAACCTGTCTCATAGCATACAGTGATGTCACCCTTCGTTGAACTGATATCAAAATGAATATCTGTCCGACCTCTCTTCCTTTTAAAAGTAGATTTATCACTGTTTCCCGTTTTGTATCATACTTACAAATTAAAAAAAAACTGTAAGTTATTGATTAATCTGATTATTGATTTATATGTTATTTACTGATTTGTTTGTTTTCATTCATTTATTGGCTTGTTAAATGGAGTAGAAAACTGACACACTTGGAATTTCTTCACTTTCGAACCAAAGTTACAGTAGTTGAAAAAAACACTAATATATATATATATATATATATATATATATATATATATATATATTTATTTATATATATATATATATATATATATATATATATACACACACACATCAACGTTAACAGTATTAGGTAGAATAAATGCACTTACTATAGCTATTTAGTAGCTAGCTGGAGCTAGTTTAAAGGAGTAAAGTTCAAAGTGCGATGAAAGGGTGAGTGAAGGATATAGACCATAGATGCGAGTGTGAAGTGTGCGATAGGACAGGAGGAAATGTCATGGCAGTTACTTTATCACTGTATAATTATGGATCGGGAGCATTCCATTCTCCCAATACTTTTGGAAGTGTTAACTTATCCTAGGATACTCTAGACTTCTCATCTTTTCAACATAATTGCAGAGCATGTTTCTAACTATTTTCAGAAAATTAACTTATATGATGGAAAGGCTTGGATTGTGTACAGCAACAAAGACAATACAAACACGGCCTGTTTCTACCCTCTGATATCTAACCCATCAGTTTCTGCCTTCAAACATCCCATTTTCATTTTTTTATTGGAAGATTTTTCTAGTGAATTTTTCGGGTCTGTATCATAATGTCGATTACTTACTACGAATTGCTATTTATCAAACTCACTTTGTCGAAACCTCTCTTCATTGAATGGCCATTTAATTGAAGTTTTTCATAGGGAAAAACAATGTCTGGCCATCATTGGGGATTTGTCCTTTTCTCCACTGTACTGTGATCTTGGAGTTGATATAATGCCGCGGTGGTGCAGCGGTAGCGTTTTTGCCTCACAGCAAGAGGTTCTCCCGTTCGATTCTTGGCTGGAGTGCGGGGAGTGCCTTCTGTGTGGAGTCTGCATGTCCTCCCCATGGTTGGGTGGGCATTCGAAAGACATGCGTAAATGGGAGTGCCTTCATGGAAGGTTGAACGTCGAGCTGGCACCTTAATGTTCGTAAAAAATCTACTGCCAATCATTAGCGGACCAGAGTTCCACTGTGGCGGCCCCTAACTGGGAAAAGCTGAAAGACAACAACAACTGCGATCTTGGAGTTGGTATATTTAGTTAGGGGGGTATGGGGGGCAAAGCCCCCCACTTAGGTGGGTTTTAAATTTTTAGAATTTAGCAACAAGTGCTAGGCTGACCAGCCATTGTAAAAAAATTTCATGAAACGGCCATTCAATGACGAGGATTCAACAAAGTGGATTTGATAAATAGCGATTTGACGAAGTTAGTGTTGGACAATATGATATAGACCCAAATTTTTCAATAGGGATTTAAGTTCAAATTTCTGAGAAACAATGCATAGACAAATACAAAATACACACACCTGCTGTAGCAGAGTGATTCACTTCTGTACTGTCAGCTTCTGCATCTTGTTCCTTCACTTCTTGAATTGTATCTTCCACAATCATATCTACAGAAATAAACAAGTCATGTCAAATTTAGTAATCACAGGATAAATTAATTTGACAAAATACAGTGGTTAAAAATGTGATTCTAAGAACAGTGCGAGAATATTACAGCCAGAAAAAGAACAGTTGCACATGTACAAAAAATGTTAATGGTGTGTTTCTTAAAATGTATATACCAGTAATAGTCACATGAAGAAGTCGGAGACACTACAAATTGTAGATAAGCATAAAACATATTATGAATTGCATCAGAAAATCCTAGGTTTCATAACTTCCACCTACATACTCTGCTGTTCTGGATAAGTCAGAAACTCTTGGTACCTACCAGAAACAGACACTTGTAAACCAAGGAACACACGGTCCATACAAGAGCATACCCATGTGTCCCTCTAGAAAAGAGACTGACAAAGGTAGGTCAGGCATTACATAACTTTGTACGCACAGCAACTTTTAGAAAAAAGGATGATACAAGAAAGCAACCAGCCAGAAATCCACACATTTGTAATATAACTCTCTGACTTCTCAGACAAAGCCTTCAAGGAGTATAAGCTACATGACTTTGTCCTTGTGCATTTTTGAAGTGTCTCTGCAAACACTGTCTGATTTTGTATCAATAACAACATTAAAATGTCAGCAGTAAATTTCTTGGCAAACCTCACTGCCTGCCAGAGAAAATGAGTTGCTTTAAAAATGAATGTTGCCATAACAGGATACAGTTCATATCGTGTTGCCTCCATCTTGTGTCAGTAGCAGTAAATATTCTAAGACATGAATATTATCCAAAACCTCTGTCTTAGTTTGTTCAGTTAGTGCCTTTGATAATTTTATACATGAATACTGTCATTACCGTGGGTCATAAAAATAGAAGTACTTTTGGGATTTTTTTAAATCACACTCAGCCTCATTGAACAGACCCTCACAGCCCGTCCCATAACATGCATTACCACTGTCCTTCAGTCTGAATCCATGACACAGAAGAATGAAGCCTGTGACTGTTGAACAGGGTCAGATGAGTCACCCCAGCACTGATAGAGCCATGCTTGAATCGGTTGGAGTGAAGGGTCATGCCTTGTTCTCCTGTCCTGGGATTGGGGACGGTGGCATGCACTGGGTAGTATTATCTCCCTGTCAGAGAATGGAGAAACCACTGCTCATCCCCTGGAATAAGAGGCAGGGCGACCTGGAGGCATCAACCCTTACAGAAGTAAGGGAACACCATTCATTGTTAGCCCACTGCGTACCCATAACCAGTGCGTCACTAAGAGAGTATGGGCATTATGGCATACAAAATAGAAAATGTCTTCAATCAGCCCAGATGGTCATATGAATTATGATCTTCACCCTCATGAATGTGAACAAATGATCCAATTAGCTGCAGGGGATCTGATGATCAGACAACAGTTGGGGCAAAGAAAGAAAATAAAACAAAATGCTCTAGTCTTTATTCCATAAAATCTAAAATGTATATTTATGAAACTGCTCTTCCTCTTCTAAAAGTAGTAATACCACTGTTTTCCAATGCGCATCATAATATAAAATAGACAAAAGATCTCACACGTTATCTGTTGGCTTACCTATTTACTTATTTATTTACTTGTTTGTTTCTTTATTTGTTATTGTGGTAGCATATAGATCCAAATGGACATGTTTCAGTTTCAGCCAGAGGTTACAGTAATTGAAGAAAACATTATTTCTATTCATTCATTTACAAAATAAGTTTAGAAAAGAGAACATTTTATATGGAATAGATTTAACAGTGTGGTTATGTTAACAAAGTCATTACATGAATTCTAGCTAGTTACAAATATATATAGCAGCTGCATCTGTGACTCAGAGGAATGAGATGGGAAGTGAAGTGCAGAGAAGACAGGCGTGTGAAGTATGTAATAGGACAGGAGGAGAGGCTGTGACAGTTACAGCATTAAAGTATAATCCTGGAATTATAACTTCGTAGATATCCCAAAGCTATTCATTTTATCACCATTTACACCTTGACACTACCCTCCCTGGGGCTGCACCTCATATTAATTACTATCAAAGTCAGTTTGTGAAACCCCATCCAGTTATCAAGGTTATGCTTAAAAGAAGATATTGCGCTGCACTGCTTAACGTGTTTATTCCAGAGTAACCACATACACACGCACGCACACACTGCGCACACGCACCTGCACCTGCACACACACCGCACGCTGCAGCACTTGCCTTGGCCACACGCACATGCGCGCACACACACACAGACACGCACACACACACACACACACACGCTGCGCACACCGCACATCACGCACACACACACACACACACACACACACACACACACACACACACACACACACACACACACACACACACACACACACACGCGCGCACACGCACACACGCACATGCGCACACACACACACACACACACACACACACACACCTACAAAACAAACAAACACACAAACACACAAACATACAAACAGAGCAGCACAGAAATGACTGTAATTTCTATGCTGCCCTTTTCCTTTTTAGTTTATTCCAAAGATGATGGAGGTGAAGGTAATGGGTTATAAAGCTGTACCTCCACAATGTTTTATTTATTTCTTGGTGATTTAGGTCCCTGGTTCTAGTGTTGATGGAGTCACTGGACTTACAGAGATATAGGAGAATGAGCTCTCCCTTCAAAAGTCTGTAAGACGTGGAATAAATGCATAGAACTGCCAGTGTCTCCTAATAGCTCAGGGACTTTAGGCTTGTGATATTTTTGGTTAAGAACCTTTGGGATCTTTTTAATTGTTTAATATGTCTGGCGAGATCCATCAAGAAATGGTCCTTATCCTTAATAACTGTTCTGATCAATACAGTATATATATATGAATGATTAGCTCTTGAGAACTTGATGATACTGTTTGTCAATAAGTTGTGTAAATAAAAGATTTCCTAGAAACCTTTTTCATATAATGGTCAAAAGAGTGGGAATTATCAAGCAAAGTTTCTAAGTCCCTGACTATATTTTCATTTTGAAAAACTGACAAACTAATAAAAACTAAAGAGGCAAGGGTAATTTCCAAAACTTTATGAAAGCGCTTTAGTTCAGTTTTCATACATGAACTTCTTCAGACAAATTTCAAAAACAAAATGCACAAGTTAAATACTTTTGGTTAATCATGACATCATAAAAGCAATCAAAGTCTTAAAGTCATACACCCTCTCAACAGGCTAAAAAGCAGATGGTTGTGTGTAATACATATCACACAATATGTGCTATAAAAATATTTAAAATTAACGATGTATAAAAATATATAACAAAAAATAGAATTTGATAATCAAATACTAAAGAATTTTAAAGTAAGAGGTCAATCACCTCTTAAGAGATTTAAGTTTCAAAATACATTTTAGGCAACACTGATCATTAAGACCTGGGTACGTATATGCATTCAGCCTCAATTGCCAGGCCAGTTCTTTTTCTTCCAATCTCAAGGACCAAGGTCCACTTCTAATGTCTTTAGTAACTTGTTCAATAACTAAGTAATGGAAGTGGTCGCCATGATTCTCAATAACATGTTTCACCAAAACATTAGTGCAAATGTGTTTGCTGATATTGTACTGATGTTCATACATTCTTTGCTTCAAGTGATGTTCCATTTTACCAACATAGAAACATTGGCATGCTTGACAAATAGCAAAATACACAACACCACAGCTGTTACAATTAAATGTTCCTTAAATGTCATAAGTATAGCTGTTAATACACATTCTACTAGTTACTTCCACATATTTGCAGAAATTACATCTACCACATTTATACATCCCAAAGCTACAGATTTAGTTCTTTTATCAAGTATGTTTTTCAGATTATGGCCCCTTTTAAATACCATTGCAGGAGTCTCACCTATTTTTTTGTCTAATTACTGGGTCATCACTAAGAACAGACCAATTCTTAGTAAGGATGTCTCTCAAAACCTTGGCATCCAATGAAAAAGGGTAATAAAATTCAAAGAAAAAATGTTGTGTGTAACCCCATTTTGTATCATACGCATAAATTAAAAAAAACTGTAAGTTATTGATTAATCTGATTATTGATTTATATGTTATTTACTGATTTGTTTGTTTTCATTCATTTATTGGCTTGTTAAATGGAGTAGAAAACTGACACACTTGGAATTTCTTCACTTTCGGACCAAAGTTACAGTAGTTGAAAGAAACGCTGATATATATATATATATATATATATATATATATATATATATATATATATATATTTATATATATATATATATATATATTTATATACACACACATGAACGTTAACAGTATTAGGTAGAATAAATGCACTTACTATAGCTGGAGCTGGTTTAAAGGAGTAAAGTTCAAAGTGCGATGAAAGGGTGAGTGAAGGATATAGATCATAGATGTGAGTGTGAAGTGTGCAATAGGGCAGGAGGAAATGTCATGGCAGTTACTGCATCACTGTATAATTATGGATCGGCAGCATTTCATCTTCCCAATACATTTGGAAGTGTTAACTTATCCCAGGATACTCTACACTTCTCATCTTTTCAACATAATTGCAGAACATGTTTCTAACTATTTTCAGAAAATTAACTTATATGATGGAAAGGCTTGGGTTGCGTACAGCAACAAAGACAATACAAACACGGCCTGTTTCTACCCTCTGATACGTCTCTCAACCCATCAGTTTCTGCCTTCAAACATCCCATTTTCATTTTTATTATTGGAAGATTTTTCTAGTGAATTTTTCGGGTCTACATCATAATGTCGATTACTTACTACGAATTGCTATTTATCAAACTCACTTTGTCGAAACCTCTCTTCATTGAATGGCCATTTAATTGAAGTTTTTCATAGGGAAAAACAATGTCTGGCCATCATTGGGGATTTGTCCTTTTCTCCACTGTACTGCGATCTTGGAGTTGATATAATGCCGTGGTGGTGCAGCGGTAGCATTTTTGCCTCACAGCAAGAGGTTCTCCCATTTGATTCTTGGCTGGAGTGCGGGGAGTGCCTTCTGTGTGGAGTCTGCATGTCCTCCCCGTGGTTGGGTGGGCGTTCGAAAGACATGCGTAAATGGGCGTGCCTTCCTGGAAGGTTGAACGTCGAGCTGGCACCTTAATGTTCATAAAAATCTACTGCCAATCATTAGCGGACCAGAGTTCCACTGTGGCGACCCCTAACCGGGAAAAGCTGAAAGACAACAACAACTGCGATCTTGGAGTTGGTATATTTAGTTAGGGGGGGTATGGGGGGCAAAGCCCCCCACTTAGGTGGGTTTTAAATTTTTAGAATTTAGCGACAAGTGCTAGGATGACCAGCCATTGTAAAAAAATTTGATGAAACGGCCGTTCAATGACGAGGATTCAACAAAGTGGATTTGATAAATAGCGATTTGATGAAGTTAGTGTTCGACAATATGATATAGACCCAAATTTTTCAGTAGGGATTTAAGTTCAAATTTCTGAGAAACAATGCAGAGACAAATACAAAATACACACACCTGCTGTAGCAGAATGATTCACTTCTGTACTGTCAGCTTCTGCATCTTGTTCCTTCACTTCTTGAATTGTATCTTCCACAATCATATCTGCAGAAATAAACAAGTCATGTCAAATTTAGTCATCACAGGATAAATTAATTTGACAAAATACAGTGGTTAAAAATGTGATTCTAAGAACAGTGCGACAATATTACAGCCAGAAAAAGAACAGTTGCACATGTACAAAAAATGTTAATGGTGTGTTTCTTAAAATGTATATACCAGTAATAGTCACATGAAGAAGTCGGAGACACTACAAATTGTAGATAAGCATAAAACATATTATGAATTGCATCAGAAAATCCTAGGTTTTATAGCTTCCACCTACATACTCTGCTGTTCTGGATAAGTCAGAAACTCTTGGTACCTACTAGAAACAGACACTTGTAAACCAAGGAACACACGGTCCATACAAGAGTATACCCAGGAAGTGTGTCCCTCTAGAAAACAGACTGACAAAGGTAGGTCAGGCATTACATAACTTTGTACGCACAGCAACTTTTAGAAAAAAGGATGATACAAGAAAGCAACCAGCCAGAAATCCACACATTTTTAATATAACTCTCTGACTTCTCAGACAAAGCCTTCAAGGAGTATAAGCTACATAACTTTGTCCTTGTGCATTTTTGAAGTGTCTCTGCAAACACTGTCCAAATAATCAATTTCACTTTTGCTCATACTATGGGTAAATTTCAAAAATTCAACAGAATTATTGAGAAAATGAATAAATTCCCCAAACTTATCATTTCCACCATCCCAAATGATAAACAAATCATCTAGGAAGCGGGTGCAAAAGCTAATGTGGGGCATAAATCTGCTGGTAAAAAGGAATTCCTGCTCCCAGTATGCCATTACATAATTGGAATCAACTTGTTGGTGGGCTTAATGGAAGTTGTGTTGACCAACAACTTCATTCAGTTTGAGGGTAGTTATTTCAAGCAGACAACTGGGGTAGCGATGGGAGTGGCGTGTGCCCCAGTATATGCCAATTCTGTTGAATTTTTGAAATTTACCCATAGTATGAGCAAAAGTGAAATTGATTATTTGGACGTGCATTTAGCCTATAGTCCTGTTGATTCTAAATTGATATCTACTATTCATAGAAAAGCAACATTTTCCAATTCATATTTGAGTTATTCAAGTAGTCACCCTGACCATCAGAAGAAGGCAATAGTTAAAGGGTAGATGGTCAGGGCGGCGAGAATGACAAGTCTGGATGTTGATTTCATCAAAGAGCTTGATTTCATCAAGTTGATGTTTATTAGGCGGCGTTACCCAGTTGCATTGTGTGATTGTATAGCTGATGAAGTTAAAGCCAAAAGGGCTAAGGTGTTTATTGGGCTTTACTGTATGAAAAGCATGATATTAGGAATGAGCATGTTGAGGTTAATGCTGCTCCCATGGGTGAAACCATTCTTAGGAATGATGATACTAGTGCACGGGCTGGTGCTGGCCATCCATTATACTTTATTACTACTTTCTCCTTTGATGCCCCTTATATTGCTAACATTATTACCAACAATTGGAAAGTTTTGAAAATGGATCATCTAGTTAGTGATAAACTGGGGAGACCTCCGAAATGTGTTTATAGGAAGGGATTTTCTTTTAAGCAATTATTGGAAAAGAATGACACTAAGAACAATGTTACTTTTAGAAGTAAGGGTAACTTTAAGTGCGGTAGATGTAGTGTTTGTCACTTGATTAATGTGACGGGTGCCGCATTTAATTTAGCTGGGGTCACTGTTAGGGTTGGTGCCCATTTTGATTGTTACAGCACAAGTGTCGTGTATGCGGCTATGTGCACACGGTGTCCAGCCTTTTATATTGGGAAGACCTGCAGGGCATTAAGAGACCGCATTATTGAACATCAGTCTGATATCAGGCTAAAGAAAAAGACCAATGCCCTGTACAGGCACATTGACACTAATAGTGGGCATCATTTTAAGTTTTGTGTGGTCCAGCAGTTTTTGGTAGATAGATTTGGAAGGAAACTGGACGTGCACTTAGATATAGGTGAGATGAAATGGCAGTTGAAACTTAATGCATTGGAATTTCCAGGCATTAATGACTGCATTTCTATTATGCCCATTTTAAAATTAAAGAATATATTGGGGTGAACTAGCTCATATTTATATTTGATATATCAATACAGCATGTATACACTCAGCAATTAGATTGTTTTGTGTTTTTCATGATTAATTTTAATTTTCAGTTTAATTGGAGCACTTTAGTCATATTTGGCAAAACTAAATATCAAATTTAAAATTTAATTTTACTGTTTTATTTTTAAGTTTTATTTTGATGTTAATATTATTATATTAGGGTCTGGGGTTGTGCTTTTTACTATGTATGCTGGCCTTCATATTGAATTAATTATATTCATTTACAATATATTATGTTAATTAAGTTATTATTCAATTGACTAGTGATGATGTCATTTTTAAGTGTGTATATAAGGTTGTTCTTTATTTGTATTAAGGTGTGTTCTAATGAAGTCGGATTAAAGACGAAACCTAGGTCAAAATTCGTGGCTTGTTCATTCATCTGGTTTTTCTTTCTGGTTGCTTCCTGGAGTCCATTTGCTGGTGCATTTATTTAATCATAGGGAATGGTCTCAAAGGTCATGTTCAGGTTAAGGTATGCTACATATAAACATTGAATAGGTTGTGTGAGGAAATGTTTCCTTTTGGTGCTTGTGAATATTTGGACAAACTACTAAATGGGTCACTTGGGGAAATCTTTCATTTTAGTGCTTACTGAATGAGTTGCCATCATGGGGAAATGTTTCATTTTGGTGTCTGTGATTATTCGGACATAAAACTGAAGGGATTGCTTGGGGAATATTTAATTTGGGTGCTTGTGAATATTTGGACATACTTCTGAATGGTCACTTGGGGAAATCTTTCATTTTGGTGCTTGTGAATATTTGGGCAAACTACTGAAGGGACCATTATGGGAAATGTTTCATGTTGGTTGTGCACATGTGGACATAATAATGAATGGTTGCTTGGGGAATGTTTCATTTTGGTGTCTGTGCATACTTGGATGTACTACTGAAGGGGTCACTTGGGGAAATGTTTCATTTTGGTGTCTGTGCATACTTGGATGCACTACTGAAGGGGTCACGTAACGAAATGTTTCATTTTGGTGCTTGTGTATACTTGGACATACTATTGAAGGGGTTGCTTTGGGAGTTGTTTCATTTCAGTGCTTGTGTATACTTGGATGTACTACAAAAGGGATTGCTTGGGAAAATGTTTAATTTTGGTGCTTATGCATACTTGTACATGCTACTGAATGGGTCACTTGGGGAAATCTTTTATTTTAGTGCTTACTGAATGAGTTGCTTGGGAAAATGTTTTATTTTGGTGCTTGTGATTATCTGGACATAACACTGAAGGGGGTTGCTTGGGGCAATGTTTCATTTAGGTGCTTGTTAATATTTGGACATACTACTGAAAGAGTCACTTGGGAATATGTTTCATTTTGGTATCTATGCATACTTGGATATACTACTGATAGCATATGCCTGCCAACATCCATGGCCTGAAGCCATAGACTTCTGTTGCCATTCCATTTAGCTGCTTAAGCTTCAAAAGTTGGCTCCCTTTCTCTCTTTGCAGATTGATTATAATTGCAATTTGGGGGCCAATCAGAGAATGGAAAGAGGAGCCAAAACTGTTAAAATGGAACAGTGGAACACTGACTCACTTCAGTGCCAAATGCTAAGCTTTCTGCACAATGCAGTACAATTGAGCACTAAAATGTTTAGTGAAATATGATGGTTGATATGTGAAATAAAATGCATTCAGTTTGTTTCTAGAGTATTCTAATAAACAAGCTGGAATGGTGAGAGTGGCCTTCAAGATATATTTGCTGATAATCTTTCCTAAAAACAAGCTAGTGCTGACAAGAGTAGAACATTTCATGAGACTCTTTATGAATAAAGAACTATTCACTAAAACAACAGACTACTAGAGCTGTTCAATAAACTGCTGACAGGAATAATTTAGTTTCATTTAAAGACATCCTGTTACATATGACTTTAAGAAGGAATGTAGTAAATAACTAAACAGTTATTTGACTGATTCTTTGTGTGATTCCTAGTACTAAGCAAAAATAATGCTGTAGTGTTTATTTCTGATTGGTCATGGCAGTTTTATAAGATATAAATAATTAACATTGATTAACACAAAATAATATAAAAAAAGTATGAATTTCTGTAGTTCAAAGTGATGGGTTATTGATTGCCTAGTCTCTCAAATCCATGTATTTCTCTGTAATAAAGAAGGTATTATGCTCTGCTGAATTGTGTTGTGTGTTTATTTTCAAACCATAACACGTCTTAACAAATAAGCTGGACAAAGACCAAAAAATAGGGACAAATTTTATATACTGCTCTTATAAACTTAGAAAGTTGATAGAATAACGGGATTTGTCTTAGCACACATTTTCTGAAGACTATGAAGTGGGAAACGTAAATGTATATGATTTAGTGACTTCATTTCTCTGTGATTTGTCAGAAAACCACAAATTTTATGAGAAACAAACATGAGGCAAAAATGTGGACAATTTTTGAAAATCTGGTGGAGTGAAATAATATTACATAGCCAACAGACATCATGGCTATAAGTGCTAGATGGGAGTCAGGGTTGAGGATGGTTGGATGAAAGTAACTTATCCTCTTACTTTTGTGCAGTTTAAACAGTCACTACCTGACCCAGGAGGATTAGTGTGCATTTATGAGAATTAAGATGGCTACTTAAATGGTCACCTGATATGCACAGACAGAGTACACATAATTACTGTAGCTGTCTTCTGTGCAGGAATGTGACTAGCTGTGTGCTGCTCTTGGCTTATTGCTTTGGTTTTGCAGGGCTAATGTGATTATGTGAAGCAGCATGCAATATTTTAATGTGTGGCAACTGTTTGGAACAAAGATGAAATATATTATGTAGTCATATTCTTTTATCACAATCAGATTTCTGAAGAAGTAGCTATAAGTGTTTGGTAGTAGTTGTCGGGATGAAAGTAAATTACCTTGTTGTCACTTGCTCAGTTTAACTGTAATCTCTCAAAAAATAAGGGATAAATGCTTCACAAAATGTTTAGAACTTCTGGGGGCTGTATAAATACATCTTGTCATGGACTTAGTATTCACCTGTGCCATGAATCCCACCTAGTCTAAAACCACCCTTGCTCATAGGTGTACACAGAAGGTCTCTTTACATATGTGGGGTGGGGTGTGGGGATTATGTCATCATTTCTTTAACATTATTCTCAGACCTCAGAGGTCACTATATCTTGTATTAGGCTGGAGATAAAGTGGCTATTAGGTTCATAGGTTCATAGGTTCATAGGTTTATACTAGGCTATCTGCCCTAAGGCATTTATAAGCCTAGCCCAAAGTTATGTGGCTTACGCCACCCCTTATGTTAGAAATAATGTGCCCATTAGTTTGTTGTGCCTCTGTCCAGCAGTGACACAGAGATGATTCCCGGGGTAAACCTACGATCTCCCATCTACCGGTCAAGATTTCTCTTGAACAGAGCCAGCGAGGTGCTCTGCCTCACATGGACCGGGATTTTATTCCACAGCATGGGGAGTCTCTGGGTGATAAATCTATCCCTCCAGCACGTCCTATTTATATCCGTGCTAAGGTCTAAGTCACTTGCTCTAGTGGTTCTGGTGGATTTGGATTTTTTGAGGTGGAGCATGTCCATTAATTCCGGGTTGGTCATGGCCTTGTATGTCAGGCACAGGTCACCTCTGAGCAGACGGTATGCAACTGAATAGAGTTGGAGTTTCTTCAGTCTGGCAGTATATGACAGGTTTTGGAGTCCCTTTATCCTTTTGGTGAGGAACTTTTGGGGTCTCTCCAATTGCTGCAGGTGTCGGGTGAGATACATCCCGAATGGGGCATTGTACTCAATCATTGGTCTGATAAGTGAAGAGTACAGGGGAACAATGACCTCACTTGATCTAGATGTGAATCCCTTCATGATCAGATGGGCAATGTAGAAGGTCTTTCGAACCACTTTAGCAACATGAGTGTCAAACGAGAGGCCACTGTCAACCTGGGTACCCAGGTCCCTGATAACCTCTTCTGTGCTTAGTGGGTTGCCACCTATATGGTAGCTTGGGGTTACCTTGTTTTTCCCGAAGGGTATGACTATACACTTTTTTGCGTTTAACTTCAGGCCATGGTTCTGGCACCAGCTATCAGTTTCCGTGAGACCCCTCTGAAGGATGTCTGTGTCCGATGTACTATCCACTATCTCACCCAGTTTGCAGTCATCCGCAAACTTTGTCAACCATAGTCCTCCTATGTTTGCCTGTACTTCTGAGAAGTAGATGCCGAACAATAGGGGGCCAAGGACTGAGCCCTGTGGGACACCACTTGTAACTGGCTTGGAGTCTGACATGGCTCCAGCAACTCTAACCCTGTGGGTTCTGTCCTTTAGCCAGTTTGCAACCCATCTTGTGACATATGGGTTTACATTTAAGCTGGTAAGTTTCTCTATGATACCCGAGTGGGGTATTGTGTCGAAAGCTTTTGCAAGGTCAAGGTAGGCTGTATGGACTGCCTTTCCCTCATCAATGGCCTTGGTAACTGTTTCGAAGAAGTCGACCAAGTTCAAAAGGCAAGATCTGCCCTTGACAAAGCCAAACTGGCTTGGGTCCAAGGTCTGCAAGTCCCCTATGTCCTTGTTTATGAGTTCCATTATGATCCTCTCCATAGCTTTGCAGACCAGGCTTGTTAAGCTTATGGGGCGGTAATTACCAGGGTCCGTAGAGGCACCGCCTTTGTGGAGTGGGACCACAGTTGCTGTACGCCACTCCTTGGGCACATATCCTGTGGTAAGGCTAAGATTAAACAGCTGCCTTATGTGCGGGTTTAGTTCTTCATTGAGTTCATGTAGCACACAGCTGGGGACACCATCCGGTCCCATTGATGCTGTGTTTTTAGCTTTAGAGAGAGCAGCTTTCACCTGCGCATTTGAGATGTCTGGGAGGCTACACTCTGTTGGGATAGTTATCTCTCCTTTTGGGGAGGGATAGGGGGGTGAAGTTTGCGCTGAACCTGTCTGCCAGTATGTTGGCAATGTCTGTAGGTTCAGTGATTTTTGTATCATTTTGGACTAATTCTGAGCATATCTGGGAGTTTCCACCCAGGTTTCTGACATAGCTGAAGAAGGCCTTATGATTGTCTTTTGAATCTATGGCAATTTTTTTCTCAAAGTTGGCCTTGGATGATTTTATGAGGGATTGTAGTTTCTTGCTAGTACTGATCAAAGATGCCTTCCCTTTTTGGGATTTTGCTCTATCATGTAATAGCTTTCTCCTCTTATTGTAAAGTTTGTTTATGGCTGGGGTCCACCAGACTGGACGTTTGCCCTTGGTGGAAAGAGTCTTGGTTTTATTTGGGATTGCCTGATCCATGCAGTCCTGAAGGTGTTCATAGAAGGCATTTGTAAGGGCTTCCAGCTTGGGTTGTGGTTTCCATTGGCTCGGGGCCTTGAAGGATACCACACCTGTTTTGAGTGGTGTGAAGTTTGCTTTAGAGAAGTTCTTCACTGTAGTCTTTTTTTTTGGGGGTGGGGCGGGGATGTGGATTTCTAGTGAGATTAGTTTATGATCTGATCTCATCAAAGAGGGATATACTTCCGGTGTGGAGCATTTTGTCCCCATGTTTGTGATGATGAGATCTAGTATATTTTCTCCTCTTGTGGGGACGGTGACTAGTTGTTCCATGGCATTTGAATTTATGAACTCCAGGAACCTTTGGGCTAGAAAGTTGGGGCTTGAGTAATGTTCCCAGTCTATATTCGGGCAGTTGAAGTCACCCAATATGATGGTGTTTGGTGATACATTTGTACCCAGTGTCTTCAGGAAGGCTGTGTGGTTTTCTTGAGTTTGAGAGGGTGGCCTGTAGCATGCTACAAATTGTAGAGCAGTTTTGCCTATGGTTAATTGCACCTGGATGGTTTCCGATGCTTTGTGCGTAGCCACCAACCTGGAGGTGTGGGCATCCTTGATGAATATGGATACACCCCCTCCTTTTGTGGTATGGTCCGGGTTTTGGGGCCGGAACACATGATATGAGGTAAAACCTGATAGTGCCGGGGTGCTCTCAGGAGCCTTGAACCAGGTTTCAGTCACAGCACAGACATCGATGTTCTCCATACTGAGAAGGGCCTCGAGTGCGTGCATTTTGAGATTTAGACTTCTGGCATTGAGCAGCATTACCCTTAGTTTTTTCCTGTTTTTTGTTTTCTAGGGTGGTAGGTTTAGAATTTGAGCCTTGCCTAAAAATGGCACTATGGGGGTGGCAAGAGCCTTAGCCAATATCCGGAATCCCAGGGGTGACAGGTGCAAGCCGTCCCTTGCGAAGCAGCGAGGCTTGTCAAGCATGTCATCCCAAGCAGACAGACACTGGATCCCCTTTGAATGACACCAGAAATTAAGCCAATTGGTAAAGCTGATCATCTTGTCACTATATTGTGGTATCATTCGTGGTGAAGGAAGGATACTGCTCAGGGTCAGGGTCATACCTGCCTGGGCTGCATAATCAGAGAGCTCCTCTATGTCTCTTTTCATGTAGTCCAGGGAGGTACATCTCAGGTCGTTCACACCAGCATGGACAATGACTGTGTCATACTTGTACTTGCCATGGAGTGACCTGAGTGCTTGTGTTATGTGGCGGATTCTAGTGCCCAATAGGCAGCTTACCGTGACCTTCTCCTTGTTCAGCCTGGTGAGTGGGACGTCAGTGTGTCTGACTATGGAGTCACCTATGACAAGTATGTTTGGTGTTGTATTTGGCCTTAAGGGCAGTGACTGCTTTGCACACTGATTTTGTTTTTTATGTGTTGTTTGTGTGGTGTCTTGAGTTTGCAGTTGCTTGGGTGTCTGCTTTGAAGGCCTTTGCTGTTTAGGTAAATTTTTACTCAGAGGGTGCGAGTATGTCTTAGTGTGTTTATGTGTTTGATTCAGTGGTGTGGTTGAGTTATGTGAGACTTGTATTGTGGTGTGTGTAGTTGCCTTCTCCTCCTGCCTGGTCTTGCCAGTCCTGAGTTGAGAGAGCTCAGCCTCCAGTTTGGCTAAATAGCTGCATCTCTCAAGTGTTAGTGTTATGTGGGAGGAGGAGAGGGTTGTCCGTGTACATGAGGCAATTGTAACATTGCCTCAGAATTCCCAGATTCACCAACTGGGCAGGAGAGGATGCCAGCATCTGACCCTTCGACATGCTAGAAAGAATTATGAGTTGGTATGAGACAGAAAAGTAGAGGGCTTAGGGAAGTGGGCACTCCTGGGGGGTTTTGCAAGTGAGGGATTTGTATAATATAGGAGTGCTTGACCTGCAAAGAAAATGCTTATAAGACAAGGGATATGCTTTTAAGACAAGTGCTGAGCTTTTTGAGTAGAAAAAGCAATTAGGAACAAGTGCTGTGCTTTTTAGTGAAGGTGTAAACTGTTTAGGTTCCTAACAGAGCAGTTCTAAGGGGAAAATTGAAGAACAGACTTTATGGAGCCAGAAAAAGTTTAACCTTGTTAAACCGGCACTGCCCGATGCTGCTCTAGTGGCAACTCTGTGCTAAATTGCGCTAAAGCACGTTAAAGTGTGCTTGATAGCAGGGGCTGGAAAGAAGCAGGAATAGACCCAAAACGGACAATAAAACTACAGTTTCAAGTCAGTAACCACTCCTACGGGGGGGCAGGGAAGCTGCTCAATGTTATTCACTGCCACTGATCAACAGAGAGACTTTCCTTTAGCCCAAGCAAAAATGGCCTCACAGAAACTTACAAACAGTTCAGGAAACAGCAAGCCTGTAACTGAACTTTTTTAAATCTCAGAAAAGTGGGAAAAAAGCAAGATTTTTTTTGTTTTTGTTTTTTCAAAGATAGCAGAGGTTCACAGGTAATATCAAGTTATAACAGTGCAGTAAATGACTCCACACAAGAGTGCTAGGTCAAGGACAGAAAATATGCAAGTTTTGAGAAAAAAACGATTTAAAATTAAGTGCAAACAGGAAATTCAGTAAACAACTTTTGGTTGTGCTCTAAATACAGCTACTAATGCAGAAATCAAGTTTAACAAGCCAGAAAATGCTCAAACTAGGCAGCTATGCAGAAAAACTTAGCAAATAAACAGAGAAAAATACTTAAAATCTCAAAAGCGGCTCCCTTCTTCAACTTTTCTTACAAACTTCAGAGGGGTCTATGGAGGGTCACTATAGCTTGTATAGAATCACTGTACTGTCCATAGAAGTAACAAAATGGATATATTACTTAAACATTAGTTTTGTTCAGTTTTCTCACAAGAAAACATTAAATGTTTATACGTATGGATATCTTTTGCAATAGATTAAATAGGTATCCTGTTTATATACATTTATATATGTCTGACAGCCAATGTAGTATGTTCTGTTTGTTTTTTCAGTTTTGTCTCTGAAATCAGAAGGGTACACAGAAGGTGGCTGGTTTTTGGGGTAGGGGATGAAGAGGCATGCTGTATATAAATATCACAACAGCCGCAGCATGAAATATGACCCTGGGCATTTATGCCTTAATTTTATCCCAATTTAACAGAAAACGGGGATTCACAGAAAGTGACTACCTAGTTTGAGGTGGAGTAGTGGGCAGTTACTATTCCTAGATATATGTATCCTCAGAAATATTTGTCTTCTCAGTTTCTTGTGAACTGGTATTTGGTCAGCTCTAAGAATTAAACCTTGGATACAATCTATTTCTTCCTTGAAATAAAAAAATAGAATTGAATTTCTTTTCTTTATATATGACTTTTCTTCAGGCCATTACAGAATTAAAAGTTTGAATAAAAAACTATAAAATATACCTCAGAGCATCTATGACCCCATGGTTTCTGAGTGACTGGCAGTCCCCAGACCCCAGTTTAATTCAGTTATTACAGCATAGCCTTGTTTTTTTAGGTTGTGTAGAAAAGATTCAGGAAAAAGCAGAGTTGAAGAGTAAGAGTGAATTTCTTTAAATAATCATGTTTTTTGTTCAGGCAATCACTGCATAAAAGGGTTGTTTACAACAGCTGTAAACTGCATCTCAGAGCATCTAGAACCCCCATGGTTCCTGGAGGGCCTTGCTGCTCCCGAACCCCTGGCTTAATGCATTTGCTTCTAGTAAGTTATCAGAGTACAGTCTTTCTTACAACATGCTGAATAAATGAATGAATAACTGAAGGAAAAATGAAAAGTAGGAAAACTGTTATAAAAGAAAAAAGTAATGTGAATAGTGTGAGTAGGCCGTGATGGGTTGTCAATGGGGGATGTGGTGACATGGAGCCTTTTCACCTAGCATGCTAGTTTACCTAAGGCTGGCACTGACTGTCATATGAATTATACACATAGTAATTTAACAAGTGAACATGGTATACACATTTGTATTAATAGTGACATTAGCATAACAAAGTCATTATGAAGTACATGCCATACCGTAGCTTTAGCTAGATTTAAAGGAGAAAACTCACGCAGGATGAGAGTCAGAGTGAAGGCTATAGCAGGTAGCTGTGAATGTGAAATTTGGATTAGGATATGAGAAGGGCAGCTGATATTAGCTAATGCATCAGTTTTTATCCCTGTATTGGATATATTTATTCCTATTCATTGTTTTGGCACCATTTTGTCAGAAAGCTCTAGAATTTCAAAATACCCAAATATCACTGTTTTCAAAAAACTGCCAGACACCTCAGCTGCAAAGGCTTGGAACACACAAAACAACAAAGGCAACACAAGTTTGTACTGTTTCTGCCAAGTGAGCTAAAATGTATACTTTTCTAATATTTAAAATCCTCTTTTAATCTATTATTTCATGTTTTCATATGTCTTATTGAAAGCCTTTTACAGGGAACTCCTCAAAAATGACTTAAATTCTAGTTTCTGAACAATAATGTAGATGGGATTTCAGTAATACACATACCTGTTGCTTCCAAGTCAGCTAGTTCTGTACTAGGAATGACCCCTGCATCTCCTTCCTTCTCCTTCTGGATTGTCACTTCCTTATCTGTGTCCAAGTCATTCAGTTCTGCACTAGGGACAATCCCTGTGTCTTCCTCTTTCTCCTTCTGGATTGTCACTTCCTTATCTGTATCCAAGTCATTCAGTTCTGCACTAGGGACAATCCCTATGTCTTCCTCTTTCTCCTTCTGGATTGTCACTTCCTTATCTGTATCCAAGTCATTCAGTTCTGTACTAGGGACAATCCCTGTGTCTTCCTCTTTCTCCTTCTGGATTGTCACTTCCTTATCTGTATCCAAGTCATTCAGTTCTGCACTAGGGACAATCCTTGTGTCTTCCTCTTTCTCCTTCTGGATTGTCTCTTCCTTATCTGTGTCCAAGTCATTCAGTTCTGCACTAGGGACAATCCCTGTGTCTTCCTCTTTCTCCTTCTGGATTGTCTCTTCCTTATCTGTATCCAAGTCATTCAGTTCTGCACTAGGGACAATCCCTGTGTCTTCCTCTTTCGCCTTCTGGAATGTCTGTTCCTTATCTGTGTCCAAGTCATTCAGTTCTGTACTAGGGACAATCCCTGTGTCTTCCTCTTTCTCCTTCTGGAATGTCTCTTCCTTATCTGTGTCCAAGTCATTCAGTTCTGCACTAGGGACAATCCCTGTGTCTTCCTCTTTCTCCTTCTGGATTGTCACTTCCTTATCTGTATCCAAGTCATTCATTTCTGTACTAGGGACAATCCCTGTGTCTTCCTCTTTCTTCTTCTGGATTGTCTCTTCCTTATCTGTGTCCAAGTCATTCAGTTCTGCACTAGGGACAATCCCTGTGTCTTCCTCTTTCTCCTTCTGGATTGTCTCTTCCTTATCTGTGTCCAAATCATTCAGTTCTGCACTAGGGACAATCCCTGTGTCCTCCTCTTTCTCCTTCTGGATTGTGTCCATAATATCTGCATCTGCAGGAAAAAAATGGCTACATCAAATTCAGCACTGATGGGGAGGAGTCATGTCATCATCAACTTAGTTCTTCCCATTTTCCTAGAAGGTTGGGGTGTCAAGTCAGCTGTAAGTATGTTTCTCAAATCAAAGCCCCTCTCCTACCTTCTCTGACAGTTGAAGAAGAAGGTGGATTAATGTGACAACATATATTTCTTGGGAAAATGTGATTTTTACCATGATGGGCAGTTAGAGAATATTCCAGTACAAAGCAACACTTGCAGATGTAGTTGGGAAAAAATAGCAAACATGCATTTCTTCAAAAATATGCACCAGTATTAATAGGTCAAGAATTGAACAGCACTATGGCCTGAAGATAAAGACAAAACCTGTCATGAACTGTAGCAGAGGATCTTGAGTTTCTAAACCTCAGCCTACATATTTTCAAATTCTGGCCATGAAAACCCCTTTTGGTATCTACAAAAACAGATACATCTATGGACTGGGTGCTACCTGGTTGATAAAAGTAGAATCATGAAGTATGTCCCCTGGAAAACAAACCAATAAAAGAAGGTCACTCATCACATAACCCTGCCCTTATGGCATTTGCCTAAAGTGTCCCACTAAACATTGTATCATTAGGAATCAGTAGGAATACAAAGCTATCCTCTGGTAGTTTCTCAATGTGCTCCACTGTGTATCAGGTGTAGTACAATGCTACTGCCTCTGTCTTGAGCCAACTGCAGTGAAGACCCTGAGAAGTGAATATCGATCTGCTGTTTCAATGTGTTCAGTCAGCTATCTTTCAGTTTTGTGAATGAATATTATATAGCACTGGGATTTGTCTTGAAGTTATAAGTACGTACAGGATTAGTACTAGGATTAGTCTTGAAGCTAGAAGTAACTATCAGATTTCTTTTTTAAATCACACTCATATTTTTGAAAAAAAAAATCTCATAATCTATCTAATAACATGCAATAATTCTACTGTCACTGGTATACAGCCAAAATGAAGTTATCTCACAGTAGTTAACCACTGCAAGATTTTGCATCACAGTTTCATACTTGACAAAAACTATAGCATTGTAACGGTTTTTGTTTGCTTTTGTTTGTTCATTTGTTAAACTCTCCTGGGCTGTAATTGCATGAGCATACTTGAGGATACCTACTCAGACATTACCTGGGAAGTATACCTTTGTTTTGTGCAGTTTAATTCAGTTATAATAAAGTCTAACTTAAGTATTAAATTGTATTTTTGAGCTGTGGTAGACCTCTGTAATTTGAACTGGTTTACCAAGTAATTTCCTGGTTGGAACACGGGTGCTACTATTGCTCTGGGTAAAATTTATAATTGACTAAAAGAGTAGTGCTTTTTTAAATTGCCCTGTGTGCTCTGGTTTGTTTGTTTAAATTCAGAACTAAATTCATAAACATTACCATGAAGTGTCCACGATGCGTATCCCTCTCCGTAACCTTTTAGAATTTCAAGTCATGTGCTCTTCCTGGGAACTGCCTGCAGTAAGGCATCAACATAGTTGAATGATTCATGGAATCACTTGCCAGCATATGCTAAAATGGGCATTCCTGTCTCCTTGTGGTAGCGAACAAGTCCAAAAGCCCATGTTCATTTATCATGGTTGAGGTAAATGCTGGGGTGTTTAGTTGTAAGGTAGAGTTAGGGTGTGTGTGCAAGGATGTATACAAGGGGCTACATGTCTGAGTATGTGTGTGAGTGCATGTCTGCCTGACAGGTAGCAGTAGGGGAGTTATTGAGGGGTACGTTAGGAAGGTGTGTGTGTGTGTGTGTGTGTGTGTGTGTGTGTAAGTATACATGTATATATATATATATATATATATATATATATATATATATATATATATATATATATATATATGCAAGCATGCATATGTGTGTGTGTGTGTGTGTGTGTGTGTGTGTGTGTGTGTGTGTGGGTATGTGTGAATGGATGAGTGTGTCTCTGAGTGTGACTGGGGGGGGTTGGGGTGGCTATCATACTTCCACATACTTAGAACGGTTGCGAAAATTTTTATTTTATTTTGTTTATACTTCCACATACCCCTAGACTAATATGCAGAGCCACCAGGGACTATATCCATATAGTCACAGATTAAATCAACATCCACTCCCTGCAGAAATTATATTTCATAAAGGGCATCCCCTAAATCAAGCCAGACCTATATTATGGGAGATAACTGCATACAGATTCTGTTTATCATCTGTAACAAATTTCCAGAGCCAGTCCTTGTAGGATGCCATACGTCCTTAAGGATGTTAGGGAAAAGGTATATACCATTCAATTTTTTATCGACTACTCCGCAACTCTCAAGTTTTACTACCCTTAGCTCTAAATGGTGGATTATTCTCTTTCTTATGGGTTTTCAGAATTCTAAATATAGAAGGTGTTATTGAATTTCTGATGTGCTAAAGAAATGGTAGGTGGAATCCAAAGTAACTTAATTTAGTTTTAAGTCATCTAGCCCCAAATCTATTTTACTATAAGCCACTTTCATTTCATTCATGGATATTTGTCTGTAAAAATCATTTCTATTAAGCATCAGGCTCATGCTGTTAACATTTTCATCAGAATCCATAGAAACACCTCCCTGAAACACACACACACACACACACACACACACACACACACACACACACACACACACACACACACACACACACACACACCTTTATCAAATTTCATAATATGAATGGTGTTATCCTGACAAAGGTGTTTAAGGATGGTACTGTCAGCATTCAGAAGGTTCCTATACATTTCCTGTTTTGGTTATAGTTTTTGGGATATCCACATATTAGGATTCAGTGGTGTGGATGTTGAATTCCTGTAGCCTGTAAACAGTGGTCACTAAAGAAAGTATTTGTAGTCTCAATGTGCCACACACTGAGAATTCAGAATTTCATATCACAATAATTTTTATTTTTTTTTAGCTTAGTCAGAGACAGCAGGCAAGGATGTCACCAGAGGAGTATGAGAAGCTGACAAGGAGCCAATTGGCTGAGATGTGCCAAGACAAATGACTGGGTCATGCCAAGCTGACTAAAGCAGAAATGACTGCCTTAGTCACAGCTGCATCACAGACTAGCAGCTAGGAGGACAACCAGACTGGCCTTGGTGATGTACAACTCTCAGAAAATGGACAGTTCACCCTTTCCACAGAGGACTTAAAAATCCATCTGGAGTTAAAGAGACTTGAACTGGAGTAAAACATTTGGAAATAGAATCAGCAGAGAGACTGAGATGCCTGGAAGCCAAAGAAAATGAGAAACTGAGACATCTGGAAGCTGAAGAGAATGAGAGGCAGAGGCAACGTGAGAAGGAGATGCTGACTCTTCCCCGGGGTCATGGAGGTAATGGGAAAGGGAATAACAGAACCCCAGAAGCAACAAAGGTTAGTAAATTTATTCCACAATTTACAGAGAGTGGTAATTGTTACAGTTTTATTCATATGATTGAAAGGGTATATAAACAGTATAATGCTGACGAAGGGTTCTGGGTACGGTTCCTGACCCCCTTACTCCATGGTAAAGCTGTGACTACTATTTCTAAATTGTGTGATAGTGATTGCTTAAATTATAATACAGTTAAAAATTGTTTGTTAGTGTGTTTTAAGTTAACATCTGAAGCTTATAGAAAAAAAGTTTTGTGAGCATAGATGCAAGTCAAATGAAAGTTTGTGTGAATATATTGCTGAGTTAAGCACTTATTTTCATAGATGGGTGAGTGGGTGGGTGTCAGTTCACACTTTTGAAGGGCTGCAGAACTTTTGGTGTGGGAACATGCCCTTAGCACTTTGCCTGAGGATGTGAGAATCTGGTTAGCGGACAGAGAATGTAACAGCAGATGAGTTGGGGGGAAAAAGGGAAACGTACCTAGCAAGCAGGGCATCATTGCACAGGAAATGGATATCCAGTGCTGCTCATGGCTCTAAGGGAACCCATGATGGGCAGCCTAGACCACCCCAACAGAGTCCATCAGTAGCAGGGGAAGCCACTAGTTCATGTACATGGCCAGGACCAAGGCTAAAGTGTTCTAAATGCAACAAATGGGGCCATGTAGCATATAGATCCCACAGAGGCAAGGTAGGGAATAAAAGGTAGGAGAGCCAGTAAGTGGGGATGACAGAATGCCAGCAGTGAGTTGTCTGGAGACAACAAGGCTACCAAACTACCACAAGAGGTTATATCCTAGCTTAGTAGATGGGAAACACGCCACTGTTAAGTCAGATACAGCCTCTGACCTAAACATTGTGAAGCCTGCAATGGTTAAAGAGGAGCACTACTTACCTGGGCAGTCTACTCCAGTCAGTGTTTTAGGATGGACCCCATTCCAAATATCTTTGGCTAGGGTTCACCTTGCTTGGAAGGATGGAAAAGGAAGCAAGTAAGTAGGTGTGTTTGAGGATATCGAGATATCATGATAGGGAATGATTCTGATATTACAATACATTGTTTGCATGCAGTTACATGCAGTCAGGCTTGGAAACAAGCATGTGGGTCTGGTAGCCTTGGGGGACTCAGACAGACCACAGACCTGAAGTCAGGACTGGTGTGGTGGTTACTTCAGAGAGGGAGCCACCCTGTAGCAGTGAGACTGAAGGTGAGCCACAACTGCTTGTGGGTACTGATGTTCCCTTGGACAGAGTGACTGCAAGGGGAGAGGTGAGTAGTAGTAGTACCTAGACTGACAGTGAGGCACCACTGTCAGAGAATACCAGACTTCTTGTGGAAGGGGAGCTGGGAAGGGTTACAAACTGATAGATGAGACAGGCTCAGCTCTCAGACCCTAAATTACAAGGCCTGAGGGAGGTAGCCAGGGAGGCACCTGATTCTCAAGGGCAAGGGGGAATCTGTATACTGGGAGAGAGCATTACTGTATAAAGAGAGGACCCCTGAGAGAGGGCTAGAGGGTGAGAGAATACAGCAGTTGGTAGTGCCCAGAGCCTACTATCAGGCACTTCTAGCCATAGCCCATGACATTACCTTTGCTGGTCATATGGACATAAAGCATATCAAGAGATGTATTATGCAGAATGTTTATTGGCCTGGGATTTTCAGAGATGTAACAGGGTACTGCAGGACCTGTGAGCAGTGCCAAAAGGCAGGCAAGGTATGATACAAAGTCAAGACTCCTTTGGTGCCTTTGCCTGTGATTGAGGAGCCATTTCAGAGGGTAGCGCTGGATATTGTGAGCCTCTGAGTACCGCAAGTTCATAGGGAAAAAGTATATCCTAGTAGTAGTAGATTATGCTACCAGATACCCTGAAGTGGTGACCCTGTCCCCCATTGAGGCAGAAAAGGTGGGAAATGCTTTGTTAGAGATTTTCAGCAGGGTAGGTTTCCCAAAAAAAATAGCGACTGACAGAGGTGCCAGTTTCATGTCAGACCTGCTGACTTGTCTGTGGGAGTGCTGTGGGGTGAATCACCTAAAGACCACCCCCTACCATCCCCAGACTAATGGTCTAGTTGAGAGATTAAACTCTACACTAATACCATACTATGGGCATTTGCAGACCAGTTTAAGCGGGAGCGTGACAAATATTTGCCTCAACTTTTGTTTCCTTACAGAGAGTTGCCCAAGGAATCCACAGGTTTTTCACCCTTTGAGATGCTGTATGGGCATATGGTGAGGGGATCTCTAGATATGATTAGTGATGAGTGAAAGGGTGAGTGTGAATCTCACAAGGAGTCTGTTGTAGCATTTGCCCTAAATTTTAAGACAAGGCTCAGGGAACTCATGGTCTTTGCCCAGGAGAACCTGACAGAAGCCCAGCAGCAGAAAAACGTCTGGTATGACAGGAATGCTTGAGCTAGAGAGTATGCTGTAGGGAAGTAGGTTATGGTTCTCATTCCTCTCAGACACAACAAGCTGCAGGCAGTTTGGCAGGGACCCTTCAAAGTGATAAGGAAGGTCAGTCATTTTAACTACATGGTAGAACTGCTAGGCAGAAGGCAGGGGCACAAACTGTACCATGTTAACATGATGAAACCTTACCATGACTGGGAGGTCCTGGTGCTAAGTATTTGCACTAAGAGGCAGGAGGAGTCTGAGGGGGATCCATGTCTACAGAGATCCAGCCAGCAAAATCCCAAATTACTATGGTGGAGCCTAGGACTGCAAGCATATGATATGACAGTGAAGCAGCACAGTGGGGTTAACAATGCCAACTCAGCTGGAATCTCAAGATAGGGAATAGGCAAGGTATTCTCAGATAGTCTCAGTCCTTGCAAGCAACATTTCTCAAGGGTCATTGAAAAATTAGCTTGAGTCTTCGAGGGGGAGAAATGTCACAAAAGGAGATACTGCCAGCCCAGCTATCTGGAATTTTGCAAATAATTATAAGTCATCTGTGAATATCAACATGATTCATATACCTGTGTTACAAATGTATTAGAACTATATGTTATGTGTATATCAAACTGCTGGTACAGAAGTGTGTGTTGAACAGGTTTGTACAGTACTGAGCTTTAAAATGTAACAACAGTGTACCCTATTGGACTAGAACAGAAATGTACCTACAATATTATAACTGTTTAGATGTATATATTTTAACAATGGAAACTGGGACACCAGAAGTTAACTTCAGAAAAATAGCTGAAATTAAATTACTTCATGGCAACATTAATACAAGGAGGTTATCTTTCAGTTTCAGTGCAGTAACAAACACAATGCCTAGAACTCGAGGCTTTCAGTATTGTCTTGGAAGTGTTTTATTGTTTTATGACTTCCAGTATCTGCAAAGATCTGAGAAAAAGCCTTGTGCATACATTTTCACAGCTAGATGCTAAATGCTACCAGCTGCATCAGTGGTTGTTATTTTACCTGGGATAGAGTTAGATGACAAGACATGATGTCATTCTGCAAGCTATCCCAGTAGTAATATTTGAGATACTAATTTAATAACTCTCTGAGTGAGACTGGGTATTCTGTATTTTGTTTTTGACCTGACAAGAAGATCCACTCACCATATCTGCCTTGTTGCTGTGTAAGTAAGTTAAATAGGGTAAGTAATTATCTTAGATTCAGTCAGGAATATAGTGAAGTATAGTTTAGATGTTTTCTTTATTTATTTGAGACTGTCCTGCAATGTTGATTTAAATATTTCCTGTGATTTTGAACTCTGATGTAACTGTGGTTATATACTGAGTATTTTCTTGTTCTTTTATTATTTATTATTAAATATATTTAAACCTTTCATTGAGGCTGATATTTGTGAGACATATTTAAGTTCTGAGAATGCTTCCATATTTATTTGGTGACACTGAGCAACCCACTCCTAATAGCCTTGCTCATGATCAAACTACCATTTATATTAACAGTAACATTATACTGTAAGATTGGACATCCTTTGTTAAGGGCGTTTAAGTAACTGATAAGGAATGTCTGGTGGCAGAGGAAAAAAATCTTATAGTCTGGGCAGAAGGGAGCACAGCTAGTAAACCTGAGCCAGTGTTTCCCAGGTGTGTGTGTGTGTGTGTGTGTGTGTGTGTGTGTGTGTGTGTGTGTGTGTGTGTATAAATCAAACTCAAAGAGTGTGTGTGTCAGCTACTCGGGCAGGGACATGAAGCACTGGTTGGGCAGAGAGGGTGCTGGAGATCTTGGCTTGGTCACTCAGCTGAAATCTCAAATCTGTATATGTGCCAGTGGGGATTCTTACTGGGGATGTGGAGAAAGAGGGAGAAACCAGCTCCAGACTGTGTCTCTGTGTGCTCTTAAGGGAAATTATACTTGTTGCAGAGAGCTGCATCTGGAAATAGTGTGTGTGTACCTGTGATCCCCCCAATGCACATCCCCCATTGGTGCTAGTGGTGAGGATTGAGGCTCCTCTATTACTAGGCTAGTGCTGGGGTGTCACACCTGGGTTTTACACACTCTCTACCTCCACACGTCACAAGTCTGAGCAAGTTAAAATCTGTTGATGTCCACCAAAACCAGATACCTTTATGGACCAAGTGTCACCTGGTTTACAAAAGGCATAAACAAGTCTGTATTTATTGAAAAGAGACAGACACAAGAGTGTCATGCATTACATGACATTGTTCTGATGGACTTTGCCTAGGGGATCTTTGCAAACAATTTCTCATCTGCAATAAGTAACAGCACTAAGATGTTTCCATCAAGCTTTTTGGTGTATTCCACAATCCATCTGGTACAGTATGTATAGCATTAAAACTGTCTGCAGCCTTAATAGAATGCAAGTCAAATGGCATTGACTCCATCTTGTGCTGGCTGCACTGAAGGGCTTGAGCTGTGAATATCACCCAAACCTGTGTTTTGGTTTGTTTACTCAGCTATGTGGACAATTTTCATCAAGAAATATTACATGATGTTATGCTTGGTCCTGAAGCTAGGTCTACCTTCATTGAAAAAAATCATAGTCTGTCTCACAACATGCATTTATGATATTCTCTTCCTTGACATAACATCCAAAATACATATTTGTTAAAACTCACTCCTGTGTTTTAAAGTAGCTTCACCACTGTGTGGAGTCTGCATGTCCTCCCTATGGTCTAGTGAGTTCTAAAGACATGCAGATAAGTGTGTGTATGTATGTATGTGTGTGTGTGTGTGTGTGTGTGTGTGTGTGTGTGTGTGTGTGTGTGTGTGTGTGTGTGTGTGTGTGTGTGTGTGTGTGTGTGAGAGTGAGTGTGTGTGCCTTATTTGAAGACTGGGTACCAGACTGGCAACTTAACACCCTAAAAAAACATTGCCATTCAATATGCAGATCGGTGATCTGCTGTGGTGACCCCTAACCGGGATAAGCCAAAAGACATTGCATTGCTTCATCACCATTTTCCATTTTACATCATAATTTTACATTAAAGGACAACAATGGGATTCTATTATTAAATGCTCAACTTCTCTGTCTTTTTTCTCCCTATTTACTGTCCCTGCTGCGAATAAACAAAAATACTGCAATTAAAATATTTTGAATTGTCTGTTTCTCTACACTTGAACAGTACCTTACTGTACTGTGGTGGTTTCACTTTCAAAAACTTTCGTCCTGCCCTTTCTGCAGTCTCCAATTCACTGATGTCATCAAGGCCACATAATACAGCTAGTTTTCCTGCCATTTCCCTCCCCAAACTGACATTACCACTACTGTCCTAAAAACCCACCCATGCTTTGAAGCTCCCTGGTCCTTCCCCTACCCATACAAGAAGTAACGGCTAGAATAAGGAAACCGTACAGGAGTCAAGTTTCCTGCTGTGAGCTGTCAGCTACAGCAGGTAACAGCTCAAATTACTCATAGCACTTTGACAGATGGGGAAGTTAGGTGTGAAGAGGGATGGGCAATGAGTCAAAGTAGTACAATTCAGGTTTCACAAAAGACTGAAGTTTAGCCAGTCTAAAAAGAAGTGCCAGTAAAAAGCACTTTGAAAGTCTGTTCTGTGGCATTTGCACTGTTTGTGTTTTAAGTAGTCATTGACCGGCATGAAATGTTACTAAAAACTTACTGACTGAAAGACAGCAGTGTATGCATGTAAAATCAATGCAGTAACAGAAGCTTTAGAAAGAAAGGAGCCTGTGAGATGTAATTTTTTACAGCCAAGCACTGCATTGTGGGATATCTAGAGGCTGACTAAACATATCGAAGTATTTCAAGATGCCAGACCCCATGTAGTCAGACTGAGAAATTACATATAGAAATATTTAAAAAACTGTAAATAGTCCCAGAGTGGTGTTAAAATATAGGAAACACCAACCCATGATGAAATTAACATGTCTGTGGGTGCGGCTCTCCTTTAAGTAAAGGAATAATACCAGTACATATTTTATGTAATAAGTGTAGGAACTGGCAGTGGTGGGAGCGTGATTTGGCATTGGTTGCAAACCTTGTAGTTTTGTTGTAGCACAAAGATAGTTTGTTCAGGTCAGTTTTATTTAGGTTTGTTAGAACTGGGGATGCATAAAGTAATGTGGACAGGAAGTGGGTTCTAGTTATACCAGTTCTAGACTTGGAGGTGAGGTATTTTTAGCAGCGATATATGGTACCTAGTTTTTTATGGACTTTGGAGCTAGTCATGGAGATGTGTCTGTTGTATCTTAGTTGTGGGTCAATTGTAAGTCCTAGTAGTTTGGCCTCTGATACTGGGGTGATGAGTGTCCTGTTGATTGAGAGTATGGAGAAGTTGGGGTCATTGGTCTTTGTTTGGTGAAACAACATAAGCTGTGTTTCCTTGGGGTTTAATATCAATTGTGACTTAACCAGTTTTCTATCTCTGTAAAGGATTCTTGGGCTTTTTGCTGGAGAAGTTGGATATTAGGAGGGGAGCAGATCAGGGCTGTGTCGTCAGCATATTGGACTATGTCAGCTTTAGTGGTTGCTAGGTGAAGTTGGTTTGTAAAGATGTTAAAAAGAAGGGAGCCTAAAATAGAGCCTTGTGGGATGTTTATTGTGACATCAAGTGGGGGTATAGGGAGTTGAGCCATTTGACAGCCTGTTGGCAGTTATCTAGGTAACTTTTGAACCAAAGTAGGGTGAGGTTGTCAATGCTGAGTTCAGACAGGCATGTTAGGAGTTTATTGTGGGAGACTGTATCAAATGCTTTGGATAAGTCTAGAACGGTAGCAGAGACTAAGTTGCCTTGGCACCTGAGTGAGTTTATACTGTTGGTGAAGATAATTAGGGTGATGGTGGTACTGTGGGATGGGCAAAATACACGTTGGGATTTGGAGAGGAGATTATTGGAGAGAAGGTGGGTGAGGAGTTGATGATGGATGCACTTTTTTAAGATCTTTGATAGGGGTGAGAAGATCACGATGGGTCTGTAATTGGGGAGGTCAGTAGAGGGGCCACCCTTGTGAAGGGGAATGATGAATGAGGTCTTCCACAAGGATGGGACAGTATTTTCAGTAATGGATCTATTTATTAGCGGTGAGATGGGGTAAGCTATAGCTTGGGATTCAAGTTGAAGGTATTCAGCAGGAAGATTGTTTGCTGCGAGGGTGGTTGGCTTGACTTTACTTAAGGATTTTTGGATAACAGAAGTTGGTACTGGCATGAGAGAGAAGGGGCTAGTGTTGTTTTGGGCCTTACATGTTTGTGGTAAGTTGGGAGTGTTTGTACTATTTATGAGTTTAAGTATACAGGTGGTAAAGTATTAGTTTGAGCTAGTGGCTATGTCTGAGTTTGTACCTTCTATATTGGGGGGGGGTCCAGGAGGCTGGAGAATGTTGTTCATTGCAGCCCAAAATTTTGAGGGTTGGAAATGTGTTTACTTTGTAGGGAAATGTTGTGATTTTGCTTGTCAATCTTAATTTATTTTTTGCCTTATTTTGGAGTTCAAGAAAGGTTTGCCTAGTTGTGGGTGTCTTATGTTGTCACCAGATTTTCCAAGCTTTGTCCTTGTCCTTGAGTAAGGCTCTTGTGTTATTTTTGTAGCCATGGGGTAGGGTTACTATGTATCCTAATTGTTTTGATTGGTGATAGATGGTTGAGGATGTTTAGAAATGTGGAGTTAAAGTGTTCAACTGCCTTGTCAAGTGGAAGGCTTTTGATGGGGGACTAGTTACAAGATTTTAGAGCTTCTAAAATGTGAGCAGTAGGGAAGTTTTTCTGGCAGCGGGTTTGTAGAGTGGAGGGAGAGTTATTAGGTTTTAGTTTGTGTCTAAGGATAAATGTGGGGTTGTGGTCACTGAGAAAGTCAGGCAGTGTACCACACTGATAGGTTCATTGGTTCATAGGTGTGTACTAGGCTAATGGCTCTGGAGCCTTTACAAGCCTTTCCCATAGGATTACCCTGGCATCATGCCACCCGACTTTAGTTCCCAGTGCCTCTGTCGAGTAGACCCACTGGAGTGATCCCCGGGGTGAATTTTCTATTTCCCATCCACTCATCAAGATTTCTCTTGAAGAGGGCCAGTGAGGTGCTCTGTTTGACATGTATGGGAAGTCTATTCCATAGCATGGGCAGTCTCTGGGTTATGAACTTGTCTCTCCAGCATGTTCTGTTGGTTGCGGTATTGAGGTTGAGGTCTCTGGAGTGTGTGGTGTGGAGGGATTGGGATTTCTTTAGATGTAGCATTTCTAACAGAGCTGGGTCAGACATGGCTTTGTGAGTCAAGCAGAGATCGCCTTTAAGTAGGCGATATGAGACAGAGGATAGTTGGAGTTTTTTGAGTCTGTCCATATAGGACAAGTGTTTAAGTCCTAGGATCCTCTTTGTGGGGTACTTTTGCGGCCTCTCCAGTTGTTGCAGGTGTCTAGTGAGGTACATGCCAAATGGGGCATTGTACTTGATAATTGGCCTAATGAGGGAAGAGTAGAGGGAGACAATGACCTTGTTCTTCCTGGATGCAAAACCCTTAGTAATGAGATGTGCCACAGAGAAGGACTTTCTGACCACAGTGGCAATGTGGTGATCAAAAGAGATGTTGCTGTCAACCTGTGTTCCCAGATCTCTTATAACGCCTTCTGTGTTCAGTGGACTACCATCGATGTGGTAATACATGGGAACTGGGTTTTTCCCAAAGGGGATGACAACACATTTTTTGGCATTGAGCTTAAGGCCATGGTTCTAACACCAGTCGTTGGTCTCAGTGAGGCCTTTCTGCAGAATGTCAACATCACTTGGGGAGTTAATAATAGCTCCCAACTTGAAATCGTCTGCAAACTTTGTCAGCCAGAGTCCCTTCATACTGGCCTGGACTTTAGAGAAGTAGATACCAAACAGGAGTGGATACTGGGTGCCTGGCAATCTACTGTTAATATGATAGGTCCTTTGGGGGGGTAAAGTTGGAACTGAATCTGTCGGCCAGTATATTGGCAATATCTGTTGGCTCGGTATAGGAGGCATCATTGTGCAGTAGCTCAGAGAAAATCAGGGTATTGCCGTAGAGATTCTTTACATAACTATAGAAGGCCTTGTGATTGTCTTTACTATCTGCTGCAATTTTCTTTTCATGGCTACCTTTAGAGGATTTGATGAGGGATTTCAACTTTTTGTTGAGGCTGATAAGGGAGATTTTCCAGTCTTGGGACTTCACCTTATTCCACATCAGTTTCCTCCTTCTGTTGTAGAGTTTGTTTATGGCAGGGGACCACCAGATTGTCTTCCTTATTTTGGAGTAGAGCATCTTGGTTCTATTGGGTATGGTGAGATCCATGCATTGGTGTACGTGTTCGTATAGTATACTGGTGTATGTGTTGGTGGTCATGCAACTATTCTTCATTTGCATGGGTGTTGTGAAGTTAGCCACCTCTGTTTTTAGGAGCCCAAAGTTAGCTTTGGAGAAGTTTTTCATGGTTGTTACCTATGTGGGGAGTGGGGTGGGAGGGATGTGGATTTTCAAGGTAATTAGTTTGTGGTTGGATCTAACCAGGGAGGAGTTGACTATTGGTGTAGAGCAATGGTCACCCATACTAGTAATGACCAGGTCAAGGATGTTGCTACCTCTAGTGGGGGTAAGAATTAACTGGTCCAGGGCATTGGAATTAATGAATTCCAGGAAACATTGGGCAAGTGTATTGGTACATGATTAGCTTTCCCAGTTAATGGAGGGGTAGTTGAAGTCACCCAGTGTGAGAATGTTAGGTTGGACCCTAATATTCTCCAGGGTGATTAGGAATGTGGAGTGTGGGTCTTGGGACATGGTTGGGGACCTAGAGCAGGCTATGACCTGAATCTCCGTCTTACCCATTGTTAGCTGCACCTGAAGTATCTCTAATGCATTATGTTGGGCTACCTGTCTGGAGGTGTGTGCATCCTTTATGAATATGGAAACACCACTGCCTTTGGAGATTCGGTCCAAGTTCTGGAGCCGAAAGGTGTGGGATGAGTTATAGCCTGGTAGTGCAGGGGTGCTTTCTGCTGCCTTGAACCAGGTCTCTGTTACAGCACAAATGTCGATGTTCTCCATTTTAAGGAGTGCTTTGAGTGAGTGCATTTTCAGATTTAGACTTCTCGTGTTGAGCAGCATGACCCTCAGAATGCATTTGTTTGTAGCTGTTACTGTGGTAATTTGGTCTTTGCAACACTGCCTAAAAAAGGCACTATAGGGGTGGCAAGAGTCTTGGCCAGTATCCAAAAGCCCAGGGGTGATAGATGCAGGCCATCTCTAGCAAAGCATCGAGGTCTGTCAATCATGTCATCCCAGGCAGATAGATATGGATCCATCTGGATGATGGTAGGATGCTGCTTAGGGCTTGGGTCATACCCACCTGGGCTACATAATCCAATAGCTCCTCCATATCTCTTTTCATGTAGTCCAGGGAGGTACATCTCAGGTCATTCACACCCACATGTAGAATGACAGAGTCATATTTGTGCCTGTTGTTGAGGGACCTGAGTGCGCACAGTGATGGGCAGTATTGGGTTGGTTTGTGAGGATCCAGTCTAATATGGATTCTCTTTTGGTAGACTTATCGATGTGAGTAGGTGTATCTATGAGTTGAGTGAAGTTATAAAGTTAATATGGCTGGTGGATGTTAGAGAGTGGATAGAGTTCCAGTCGATGTTCACATCACCTAGGACTAGAGTTTCATGGGAAAGGGAGTGGGAAGCCCAATGCAGTATGGATTCTAGGATGGTCAGGTTATCAACTGGAGGTATGTAAATTCCAATTAAGTTTAGAATGTTTTGCTGGTTTAGGTGGAGTTTAGTGAATATGGTTTCTGCATTTTGAAAGTCTGGAGATTCAATTTGCAGAAGTTGAAGTTTTAAGCTAGTTTTGTAAAGTAGGGCAATTACCATAATAATACTGAACTGTATTAGGGTAAGATCTGTGTTATTAAGTTTCAGAAGCTTGAGACTGGTGATTTATTAGTACAGAGGCATGTGCGTAGACTTGGTGACTTATTACCCATTGGCATCTGCCTTTTAAAGAGTGACTGCTTAACCTATAGCCACTAAATAACTGTATTATGTGTAGACTATTTTATGTGTGAACAGCAATTGTGTTTGTGGTTTGATGGGTTGTCTAGCTGCTGACAGTCTTTTGCCCGTGATGGAAAAACATGTGTGTGTGTGTGTGTGTGTGTGTGTGTGTGTGTGTGTGTGTGTGTGTGTGTGTGTGTGTGTGTGTGTGTGTCTGAGTACATGTAGCTTTCTGTGTGAGAAATTATCTCAGCCAACTTTCAATTAATCTTTATAACATGGCATTAAAAGCCACAGGCCTGAGAACAAAGTGAGTGAAGTTCTGATAAGCCAGTGAATTTAACTCAGCTCTGTAGCTGCCCAGTTTAAAACTTATTTGAAAATGTTAGGTGTTACTCATAATCCAAAAGTAGCAATGCTCATTTGCTGTATGGTCTTAATGAGCCTCACCCTTCATATAATATCAGATTTATCAGAGATGCAGATCATGAGACTATAGATCCTGGTAATAACATAGTACTTGGTGGCCTTGTGTAGGATTACAGCTTATACCATCACATATTAGTGACAGCAGTGAGGATTAAAAGTTTATACCAACACATATTAATTGGTGTTTCCAGTAGGATTTTATAAATTGGACTTCTACAGCCTGTAAAACAGTTTTGTCAACAGAAAGTGTGTGTTCCTTTTGAAGCACAAGGTAAATGCTTGAGAGCATATATTACATGTTTGTTATTTTATTTTCTATTCAGGGTTGTTAGGAAACAAGCAAAATGAGCTCTGATGAGTATGCCAACCAAACAATACAACTGTTTAAAGTCTAAAGATCAAAAGGACTTCCACATACTTTTCAGAACAAGGATGGGTTAACAGGTACCTTGTGTTCAGTCACAGTTCAGAGCACTGGACCTGAAGACAGCCAGATAACTGCCCAAGATGTGCAGCATGCAACAAAAGGGACACCCAGTATGTCCACAGATGACCTCAAACTGCAACTGGAGCTAAAGATACTAAAGCTGAGAACAGAATGTCCAGAGGTCAAATGAGTGAGGAGACAGCATAAAGTGGGAGAAAAGGAAGTGTCAGCATGAGAAGGAGATGCGCTTTTGTGGTCATGTGCACATAAATAGCCCTGGAAATGAAAGTCAATGTTAAACATTTTCCTCATTATAAAGAGAAGGATGATTTTGATAACTGTATTCAGGACGTGAATGTGTGTGTGTGTGTGTGTGTGTGTGTGTGTGTGTGTGTGTGTGTGTGTGTGTGTGTGTGTGTGTTGTTTGTGTTTGTGTGTCTGATGAGAACCAACTTGACCAGGGACAACAGGTGAGATTTTTAATTTTTCTTCTCATAGGTAAGGCAATGCATGCTTTATCAAAAATGTCTGACTTTGTTTAGACTGCTGTAAAGTTAAGAATGTTCTTTTTGAATGTTTTAAGCTCACGCCTGATGTTTATAGAAGAGCTTTTACAGAACATATGGAAAAACAGAGCACAGTGTTAGCCAGTCTCACTACAGAAATAAGCACTATTGTAATAGGAAGATGAGTGCATATCAAGGTGCTACTTTTGATGTATTGTACAACTTACACTGTTTACAGTGATTCCCAATGAACTGGGCTTGAATTATACATTACAGTACCTGAAAAATCATAGTGACTATACAAATGTACTTACTGACCTAATAGTTCACTTTTTGGAATTAGTCTTAGAAAATAATGTCTTTATGTTCAAGGATAACATCTATAGACAGAAAGATGGCGTAGCCATGGGCACATCTTGTGCCAATAGCTACGCCAATATGTTTCTTGCACATTGGGAAGAACATACATTATTTCTACAAAATTTCTTTAAGAAACGTGATATTTTACAGACGTTTTGTGGATGATGTCTTTATTCTCTGGAAAGGGACATCCCAACAACTTGAATCCACACACCTAATCATGAATAATTTAATACCATGTCTTAAGTTTACTATGAAGTTTTCAGAGGATAGAATTGAGTTTCTAGACTTATATATAGAGAGGCTACACAATAATTTAATCAACACTGGAGTTCATCGTAAAACATGTTATGTTAATTCATTGCTTCTAAGATCCAGTATGCACCCTCCTTTTGTCTTTAGAAATATTGTGAAAGGACAAGCTATTAGAGCTTCCAGACTGAATCCAATGGAAGAGGGTTTTCACACTGAGATAAATGATTTGAAATATAGACTATTACACAGAGGATATAAAGATAAAGAAATACATTCTAAGATAGAAGAAGTGTACAATCTATGCTCTACTTCAGCTATGCCATACTTTGGATCCAACAGTGCTAGCCTTAGTGATAAACAAAATACGAGTGAATCTTTCACTAAATTCTCCACCTTTATTTCATCCGATCATATAGAGATTAAGCAGATTATAGACAAACACTGGGGTATATTGCAGATAGATGAAGACATTAAACAAATAGTAGGAGAAACACCGAGGTTTATTTTTAAGAATAAACACAACTTGAAAAGAATGCTATGCCATCCTAAATTTGATAAGAAATCTATACAGAATGGATGCACAAAACGCTGTGGTCGCTGTAATTTCTGTTGTTACATAGACAGTAAGACAGAATTTTTTCATCCTGATCAACAGAAAGTTTTTAATATAAGAGCTGAAGCTAACTGCATGACTTCTCATGTGATATACCTAGCTGTTTGTCAATTATGTTCATCCTTCTATGTTGGTAAAACAAATCGACCACTGAGGGATAGGATAAGGGAACATGTATATAACATAAGGAAAGGTACACTACATAATGCTCTTGCCAAGCATGTAGCATTGAATGATGACACACATAGATTTTTGTTTAAGGTACTTGAAGTAATTACTCCCAACTCTAGAGGGGGTGACATTAAGATATATACAGAGGGTAAGGAAACCGAATGGATAATTCTACTAAGATCAGATAAAGGACTAGGCCTCAATGATAGGGCCTCTATCAAGCCAAAATTAAGACAGTGTAGAAACATTAGATAAACCCCCTAGAAATAGGTATTCCATCTCTCTGCACACTAATTGTCTTCTATATCACTACTATGTCATTATGTCATAGATTTGGTTACCACATGTAGTGTTTTATTTTATTTTATAAGACACTATATTAATTTATACATACATATACATGAAATCTTATATGTTAGACATTAAGCATACTTGTCTATAGAATCTTTCACACTAATATCTATTTTAAATTATAAATATATATGTACTAACTGATATACATTTTTTATATAACTTTTTATATATATGTTTTTATGTATACCTTATATATGAGATTGTTTTTAAATGATTTTATCTTTATTAGATTTGTATATAAAGCTAGGTCTTTGATGTTTGCCTGCTTCTTTAAATAATCATACCAATTAACTTACTTGATTGGTTAATTGTTTAAAACCTGTGTATATATAAGATGTGGAATCTTAGAATGAATGTAAGATCTGATGAAGCTACACAGCGAAAGCGCTTATCTTATTAATTATTGATAATAAAGTACTTTGAACTTTAAGTGTTACACTTGTTTTCGCTCAGTCTGCTATTTTGATTTACTACAACTTTGATTTATACTGCTTGCACGAGTGTTTACCAGCATAGCAGCAGCCTCTATTATTTGTTTTACACTATACACATTAGTGAGATTGCACCTTTCCACAGGTATATTTGTAGGATGGTGACATCATCAGACTTGACAAAGATGAGTACACCACTTTTAAGAGGTGTGAGTAGTCTCCAAAAAGGTTGCTCCTCCCCAGGGAGAAACACATACACAGTTGGCAAGTGCAGGATTCAAACCCCCTACTTAACGATACTATAGCAGTATACATTTACACAACATGCTATACACATTACTGAGATTTCAACTTTCCAGAGGTATATTTGTAGGATGGTGACATCATCAGACTTGTCAAAGATGAGTATACCACTTTTAAGGGGTGTGAGTATTCTCCATAAAGTATGCTCCTCCCTAGGGAGACACACATACACACACAGTTGGTAAGTACAGGATTCAAACCCCTACCTTATGATATTACAGCACTACGCATTCACATGACACACTATACACATTACTGGAATTTCTCCTTTCCACAGGTATATTTGTAGGATGGTGACATCATCAGCCTTGACAAAGAGGAGTATACCACTTTTAAGGGGTGTGAGTAGTCTCCAAAAAGGTTGCTCCTCCCCAAGGAGACACACACAGTTGACAAGTGCAGGACTCAAACCCCTACATAACTACATTATGATACTATAACAGTACACATTTGCACGACGCACTATACACATTATTAGGGTTTTTTCTTTCCACAGGTATATTTGTAGGATGGTGACATCATCAGACTTGTCAAACTTGAGTATACCACTTTTAAGTGGTGTGAGTATTCTCCAAAAAGGTTGCTCTTCCCCAGGGAGACACACACACACACACACACACACACACACACACACACACACACAGTTGGCAATTGCAGGATTCAAACCCCTACCTAACTACATGATGATACCGCCTTAAAAACTCCAGCTATACTCTGTTGCATACTGTCTACTCAGAGGTGATCTCTGCTTAACATACAAGGCCATGTCAAACCCAGAGCTGTTGGGCATGCTACACTTAAAGAAATCCCAATCCCTCAGAACCACATGCTCCAGGGATCTAAACCTTGCCATCACAATAAAAAAAACATGTTGGAGGGATAGGTTCCTGACCCAGAGACTCCCCAGACTCTGGAATAGATTGCCCATACATGTCAAGCAGAGTACATCTTTGGCCGTCTTGAAAAGGAACCTTGACAATTCGATGGGAGAAAGGAAATTCACCCTGGGGATCACGTCAGTCTCCCTGCTAGACAGGGGTCCAGGGAAGTAAATAGTGTGAGAAGAACTAGCCAGGGAATTGTTATGGCTAGGCTTGTATAGGCCCTAGGGCTGATAGCCTAGTACCAACCTATGAACCTATGATACTACAGCAGTACACATTTACACAACACGCTATACACATTAGTGGGATTTCTCCTTTCCACAGGTATATTTGTAGGATGGTGACATCATCAGACTTGACAAGGATGAGTATACCACTTTTAAGGGGTGTGAGTAGTCTCCAAAAAGATTGCTGCTCCCCAGGGAGACACACACACTCTCGCACACAGTTGGCAAGTGCAGGATTTGAACCCCTACCTAGCTACATTATCATACTACAGCAGTACATATTTACATAACATGGTATACACATTACCGGGATTTCTCCTTTCCACAGGTATATTTGTAGGATGGTGACATCATTAGACTTGACAAAGATGAGTATATCACTTTTAAGGGGTGTGAGTAGTTTCCAAAAAGGTTGCTCTATCTCCCCAGGGAGACACACACACACACACACACACACACACACACACACACACACACACACACACACACACACACACACACACACACACACTTGGCAAGTGCAGTGTTCTTAATCCAAACTAAGTATGTCTTTACACTTCAGCAAGCAATATGGAGTTACAGGGTGCAATACAGACATTACTTGCTGACAGTTTGCCCAAAGGTTTTTTTCACATTTGCTAACCTCAGCAGGCTTATCATACTAGGTGTATTGTGAGTGTATTGTATGCATAGGCCATGACCATATCATATATGGGTTGATGCACCACATGCTGGCACACACAGGGTCAAACCGGTGGCTAAGCTATGTCAACCCAATACTGGACAATACAGACAGGAGGAGTAGGGTCATACAACCACAACAACAACTGTCTCACACAGACCTACAATATAAGCACCAGCAAAACACACACATAAATGCACATTACCATACTCAGAGAATACAAATATTAATCTGAAAAAGAGAGAGTGTCCTCCTAAGCAGACAAGCAAGCAACATGCACCTCCAAGCACATGCCAGAAAACACATAATACACCAAAGCAGTGTGCCTCACAACAGACCCTAAGGCAAAACAACATACCCAACATACTAGTAATAGGTGACTTCATAATCAGGCACACAGATGTTCCACTCACTTGGCTGGACAAGGGGAAGGTTACTGTCAGTTGTCTGTCAGGTGCTATGATCCGCCACATAACACAAGTACTTACATCACTCTAGAACAGGTACATATATGACGTGTTCTTTGCACATGTCAGTGTGAATGATCTGAGACATACCTGCCAGGACAACATGACAAGAGATATATATTAGCTCTATGATCATGTAGCCCAGGCTGGTATGACCCTGACCTTGAGTAGCATCTTACCCTCACCTACATGATACTGCAATATAACAGAAAGATGATAAACTTCAACAATTGGCTGAGCTTCTGGTGTAATTCAAAGGGTATCCAGGCTCTGTCTGCCTGTGATGACATGATAGACAAGCCTCATTGCTTCATTACAGATGGTTTTCACCTGTCGCCCCTATGCTTCTGAATACTGGCCGAGGCTCTTGCTGTCCCCATATTACCTTTTTTAGGCAAGACTCAAAGGTTCATATGTTCATAGGTAGGTACTAGGCTATCAGCCCTGGGGCCTATACAAGCCCAGCCAAAAAGGTACCCTGGCTTTTGCCACCCAAGTAATGTATTTTCCTGTGCCACTGTCGAGTAGAGACACAGAAGTGATCCCCAGGATGAATTTCCTATTTCCCATCCAATCATCAAGATTTTTCTTGAAGAGTACTAATGAGGAGCTTTGTTTGATATAGATAGGTAGTTTATTCTGGAGTATGGGAAGTCTCTGCGACAGGAATCTATCCCTCTGCCATGTTCTGTTTATTGTGGTGACAAGGTTTATGTCCCTAGAGCGTGTAGGTTCATAGGTTCATAGGTAGGTACTAGGCTATCTGCCCAAGGGCATTTATAAGCCTAGCCAGAATGTGTTGGCTTTCACCTCCCTTTTAAATTAGTTTCCTGGGCCTCTGTCTAGCATGGCCACTGAAGTGATCCCAGGGTTAAATTTACAATTTCCCATCCACTCAAGATTCCTCTTAAAGAGAGTCAGCGAGTGGCTCTGCCTAACATAAACTGGGATTCTACTCCAGAGCGAGGGAAGTCTCTGGGACAGGAATCTATCCCTCCAGCATGTCCAGTTTATTGCTGTACTAAGGTTTAATTCACTGGAGCTTGTGGCTCTAAGAGATTTGGTTTTCTTGAGGTGGAGCATGTCCATGAATTCCAGGTTGGACATAGCCTTATACGTCAGGCATAGATCACCTCTGAGCAGGCAGTAAGCAACCGAGTAGAGCTGGAGTTTCTTTAGTTGAGCTGCATAGGGCATCTCTTTGAGGCCCATGATCCTCTTGGTAAGGTACTTCTGTGGTCTTACCAGCTATTGCATGTGCCAATTAAGGTACATACCAAATGGGGCATTGTACTCTTTTATGGGCCTAATGAGTGATGAGTAGAGGGGCACAATGACCTTTCTTGATCTAGAGGTGAACCCTTTCATGATTAGGTGGGCTACATAGAAGGAATTTCTAACCACTTTGGCAATGTGATTATCAAAGGAGAGGTTACTATCTACATGGGTCCCCAGGTCCCTAATTACATTTTCCGTACCTAGTGGATTACCACCTATGTGGTGATTCGTGGGCACTTTGTTTTTTCCAAAGGGGATGACTATGCATTTTTTGACATTTAGCTTGAGGCCATGGTTTTGACACCAGGTATCTGTCTCTGTAAGACCCTTCTGAAGGATGTCTGTGTCAGCTGGAGAGTCGATTATGGCCCCCATTTTGCAGTCATCTGCGAACTTGGTCAGCCATAGTCCTCCCATGCTTGCCTGTACCTCAGAGAAGTATATACTGAACAGGAGGGGTCCCAGGACCGAGCCCTGTGGGACGCCACTTGTGACTGGTTTAGAGTCGGACATGGCACCCGCAACTCTGACCATGTGTGTTCTATCCGTGAGCCAGTTGGCCACCCATCTTGTGACATAGGGGTTAATGTTCAAGCTGGTAAGCTTGGCTATGATGCCAGAGTGGGGAATGGTGTTGAAGACCTAAGTGAGGTCCAGATAGGCTGTGTGGACTACCTTCCCTTCATCTATGCCCTTGGTAACTGTTTCAAAGAAGTCAACTAGGTTTATGAGGCAGGATCTGCCTTTAACAAAGCCGAATTGGGTAGGGTCCAGTGTCTGGAGGTTCCCAATGTCTTTGTTTATGAGTTCCATGATAATTCACTCCATAGCTTTGCAGACCAGGCTGGTCAGGCTTATAGGGCGATAGTTCCCAGGTTCTGTTGTGGCACCACCTTTGTGGAGCGGGATGACTGTTGCTGTACGCCATTCTTTGGGTACATAGCCTGTGGTAAAGCTGAGTCTGAACAGTGAATTTAGGTGAGGATTTAGTACCTTTTGGTGCTCGTGTAAGATGCAGCCTGGGACACCATCCGGTCCCATTGATGCTGAGTTCTTAGCTTTAGAGAGGGCTGTTTTTACCTGCATGTCCGTGATGTCTGGGGCTCTGCATTCTTCTGGGATGGACACGGGCCCTTTTGGGGGTGGAGGGGGTGAAGTTTGCACTGAACTTGTCTGCCAGGATGTTGGCAATGTCAGTTGGTTCAGTGTATTTCTTGCCATTTTGCAGTAGCTCAGAGCATATCTTAGAGTTGCCACCTAAATGTCTGATATAGCTAAAGAAGGCTTTGTGGTTATCTTTAGATTCCTTGGCAATTTTTCTTTAGAAACTGGACTTGGATGATTTTATGAGCGATCGTAGTTTCTTGCTAATAATAATCAGTGATGCCTTTCCATTTTTGGAATTTTGCTCTATCATGTAGTAGTTTCCTCCTTCTGTTGTATAGCTTATTTATGGCCAAGGACCACCAGACTGGTTTCCTCTTTTTGGAGGAGAGAGTCTTGGTTTTATTTGGGATGGCTCGATCCATGCATCCCTGTAGATGCTCATAGAATGCACTTGTAAAGGATTCTGTGGATTATCCTGTAGCAAGGGGGCTTTGAAACTTTCTACTTTGGTCTTGAGAAGTGTAAAGTTTGCTTTTGAAAAGTTTTTTACAGTGGTTTCCTTGACTGGGGGTGGAGTTGGGATATGGATGTCCAGTGTGATTACTTTATGATCTGATGTTACCAGTGAGGGGTTTACCTCTGGTGTGAAACACTGATCCCCCATGTTGATGATGATCAGGTCCAGTATGTTGTCACCTCTAGTGGGCATGGTGACCAGCTGTTCCAGGGCATTTGCGTTTATAAATTCTAGGAAGCATTGGGCAAAGGAGTTTGTGCTTGAGTAATTCTCCCAATGTTTGGGTAGTTGAAATCTCCTAATATCATGGCGTTTGGTAGGACCTTTATATTTTCCAGTGTTCTCAGGAATACTGAGTGAGGGTCCTGAGACAAGGTAGGTGATCTCTAGCAGGATATGATCTGATAAGCAGCTTTGCCCACTGTTAGTTGCACTTGGATGTTCTCCGAGGCCTCATGCTGTGCCACCAACCTGGAGGTGTGGGTATCCATAAGGTAAATGGGTACACCTCTTCCTTTTGTATTTCCCTCATGGTTTTGGGTCCGAAGATAAGAGAGATTGTGAGTGTTTTACATGGAGCATGTCCAACAGCTCTGGGTTTTACATAGCTTTGTATGTTAGGCAGAGATCACCTCTGAGTAGGCGATATGCGACAGAGTAAAGCTGGAGTGTTTTGAGATGGTCTGTGTAGGACATGTATTTCAGGCCACTAATCCTCTTTGTGAGATATTTCTGCGGGCTTTCCAGTTGTTGTAGATGTCTTGTGAGGTACATACCAAAAGGGCCATTGTACTCTATAATGGATCTAATGAGTGACGAGTAGAGGGGAACAATGACCTCTTTTTTTCTGCATGAGAAACCTTTTGTGCTGAGGTGTGCCACATAGAAGGATTACCTGAGTACTGTGGTGATGTGATTATCAAAGGAGAGACTACTGTCCACCTGTGTCCCAAGGTCTCTTATCACACTTTCAGTATTAAGTATACTACCCCCTATGTTGTAGTTCATGGGTACAGAGTTTTTACCAAAGGGGATGACAATGCACTTTTTGGCAGTGAGCTTGAGGCCATGGCTTTGACACCAGGCATCTGTCTCAGTGAGGCCCTTTTGTAGGATGTCCACATCATTAGTAGTTTCGATTATGGCTCCTAGTTTGCAGTCATCTGGGAACTTCATTAGCCAAAGACCTTCTGTGTTAGCCTGTACTTCAGGGAAGTAGATATCAAACAGGACAGGACACAGGACTGAACCCTGTGGTACTCCACTTGTCACTGGTCTGAAGTCAGATTTGGAGTCTGCTACTTTTACAGTGTGGGTTCTGTCAGTGAGCCAGTTGGCAACCCATCTTGTGACATAGGAATTTATACCTAGTTTAGTGAGTTTATCTATAATTCCAGAGTGGGGGATGGTGTCGAAAGCTTTGGCAAGATCTAGATAGGCTGTGTGAACCACCTTACCCTTGTCTACGGCTTTGGTGACTGCTTGAAAGAAGTCTGTCAGGTTTAGGAGACATGATCTGCCTTTTACAAACCCAAACCGGTTGTGGTCCAGAGTCTGGAGATTACCAATGTCTTTGTTTATAAGTTCCATGATGATACGTTCCATGTCTTTGCAGACCAGGCTCATCAGGCTAATGGGGCGCTAGTTCCTGGGGTCTGTGGTGGCTCCCCCCTTGTGTAGTGGGATAACCGTCACTGTACTCCATTCAGCAGGCACAAAGCCTGAGGTGAGGCTATGATTGAACATGGTACTTAGGTGTGGTGCCAGTTCGTTCTGTAGTTCATGTAGAATGCAGCCTGGGATGTTATCTGGTCCCATGGATGCTGTGTTCCTGGCTTTGGAGAGTGGTTTTTACCTGTGCAGCCGTGATGACAGCAACTTTGCATTCTTCCGGTATAGAGATGGGCTCTTTCATGGGTGAGACGGGGGTAAAGTTAGCACTGATCCTATCTGCCAGGATGTTGGAAATATCAGTTGGGTCTGTATATTTAGTGCCATTGTGCTATAACTCAGAGCAGATCTGAGTGTTGCCATTGAGATTCTTGACATAGCTATAGAATGCTTTGTGGTTGTCTTTAGAATCAGTGGCAATTTTGTTTTCATAACTAGCTTTGGAGGATTTTATCAGGGATTGCAGTTTTTTACTGAGGCTGACCAGGCAGCTCCTCCACTCATGGGATTTTATCCTCTTTTGCAACAGTTTCTTCCTTCTGTTGTGCAGTTTGTTTATGGCAGGGGACCACCAGATTGGCTTCCTTTTCTTGGAGGATAGCATCTTGGTTCTGTTTGGGATAGCACGATCCATGCACTCATGTAAGTGCTTATAAAGTGCAATTGTGTAGGATTCAGTAGTCATAACTGTATTGTACATCTGCATGGGTGTCCTGAAGTTCACCACTTCTGTCTTAAGAAGCATGAAGTTGGCTTTGGAGAAATTTTTTAACATGGATTCCTTAATGGGGGGTGGGGGCAGAATGTGGATATGTAGGGTAATTAGCTTATGGTCAGATCGGACCAATGAGGTGTTGACTTCAGATGTGGAACACCAGTCACTCAAGACAAACCAAACACTGTAACCAACACAAATAACCACAAAGTGAACTAAATGCTACTCATTGCCAGAAGTCTCAGCCTCCAAATGCACACACTCGAGGCACTTCTCAGTATGGAGAATATTGATATCTGTGGAGTAACAGAAACCTAGTTCAAGGCTCCAGAGAGCACACCAGCACTACCAGGATACTACTCATTCTATACCTTCCAGCATCAGAACCTGGATCATAGCACATAGGGTGGGATGTATTCATATTCATCAAGGATACCTACACCTTTCTCTACATCCTCTCTACAGGATACATACCCATAGAATGTTGCACAGCAACGTTCTTCCCACTCCACAGGGGTGGGGCCACAAAAGACCCTTGGCATTCATGCTCTATGAGCCTGATGAGTCTGATCTGCAAGGCAATGGTGCCAATCATAATGGAAGTCAACAATAAAGACATTGGGAACCTTCACACAGTTGAGCACAACCAGTTTGGCTTCGTCAAATGCAGATCATGCCTCCTGAACTGGATGTATTTCTTTGAGACAGTTACCCAGGCTACAGATGATTGAAATGAGCTCCACACAGCCTACCTATACCTCGCTAAGGCCTTTGACACCATTCCCCAGTCAGGTATCATAGATGAACTCACCAACCTGGGCATGAATCCATACATCACAAGATGGATTGCAAACTGGCTCACAGCTAGATCCCACAAATTAAGTGTTGCTGGCTACATATCAGACTCTACACCGGTAACAACTGGTGTCCCCCAGGGGTCAGTCCTGGGGTCCCTCCTGTTTGGTATAGACTTCTCAAAAGTACATGCCAATATAAGAGGGTTGTGGTTGACTAAGTTTGCTGGGAACTGTAAAGTGTTTGCCATAATAGATTTCCCGGATGACACAAATATTCTCCAGAAGGGACTCTATGAGACAGATGTGTGGTGTCAGAATCATGGCCTCAAGCTCAATGTGGAAGAATGCACAGTGATCCCCTTTGGTGAAAACAAAGTACCCACAAACTACCACATAGGTGTTACCCCCTAAAAACTGACAAGGTAATAAGGGATCTGGGGACACAAGTAGATAGTCATCTTTCCTTTGACAACCATGTTGCCAGAGTGATTAGGAAATCCTATGTGGCCCATCTAATCAACAAAGGGTTTGCATCAGAATCAAAAGAGGTAGTGGTGGCCCTCTACTCTTAAGTCATCAGACCCGTCATTGAGTACAATGCACCATTTTGGATGTACTCAACTAAGCATATCCAGCAGCTGTAGAGACCACAGAGGTACCTCACCAAGAGGATTACTGGCCTCAAACAGTTGTATTATGCAACACAACTGGTAAAACTAAAGCTGTTCTCCATTGCGTACCGCCTACTCAGAGGCACACTCTGCCTAACATACAGAACCATGTCCAACACATAACTGGTGAACATGCTCCATCTATGGATAACAAAATTGAGTCACACTACACACTCCAGGGATATGAACCTCATCACAACAATGAATATGACATGCTGGTGAGATAGAGTGCCATCCCAGACACTTGCCTTACTGTGGAACAGAGTCCCAGTATACATCAGACAGAACCCCTCGCTGACACTCTTCAATAGGAACCTTGATGAGTGGATGAGAAACAGACAATTCACACCAGGCATCACATCAGCAGCCCCACTAGAAAGGGGCTTAGGGTACAAACTATGAGAACTAGGGCTTATGAGACTACCCAATGGGGTGGTAAAAGCTGCACAACTTGCCTAGGCTAATATATGCCTTCGTGAAGATAGTCTACTACATACCTATGAACCTATGTGACAGGTACATGTCTACAGATAGTAGATGTGTACTTCATTGTGCAGTCATGTTGTACAGCAGGCACATGGACCACATACACTGTAATGCTTACAGATACTGGTGGCTGTTATGTACAGTGGGTGAGATGTGCACCTCATGTCTTTTGTGCCATTGGGATGTGCGCTGGGTAGGACAGTCTTGGATGGCTCCCTGTCATGGTCATCCTCTTACACACATCTCTGCCCATCCATCTTTGGCTTATTATACTGTGTTACCCCTACATATATATAGGTACATAGGTAGGTAATAGGCTATCTGCCTGAAGGCATATATTAGTATGGCCAGAGTGTGCAGCTATCACCACACATGGGGTTAGTTCCCTAGGCCTCTGTGTACAAGAGCTGATGAAGTGATCCATGGTGTGACAGTTCAGTTTCACATACACTCATCAAGGCTCCTCTGGAAGAGTATCAGTGAGGGGCTCAGCTTAATGTAAGTTGGGAGCCTGTTCCAAAGCAAGGGACATCTGTGAGTTAGTAATGTATCCCTCCAACATGTTCTATTTATTGTTGTGATGATGATATCCCTAGAGCATGTGGCACAGTGAGCTTGGGTTTACTTCAGATAGTGCATGTACGTCAGTTCTGCATTGGACATGGACCTGTCTGTTGGGCAGAGATCGCCTGAGTAGACAGTATGCAACAGAGTACAAATTGAGTTAACTTCAGTCTTGTTGCAATGGGCAACTGTTTGAGGCCAGTAATCCTCTTGTTGAGGTACTTCAGTGGTCTTTCCAGCTGCTGAAGGTGCCTAGTCAGATTCATCACAAGAGTGCCGTGATACTCTCTGATGGGTCTGATGACTGATGAGTAGAGGGAACCTCCTTTGACCTACATGCAAAGACCTTGGCGATTTGTGGGAACACATAGCATGATTTTCTAACCACTTTGTGAATGTGTTTCTGGAAGTAGAGATGACTATCAATGTGTCCATAGATCCCTTATTATTACCTCCATATTTAGGGTGTTGGCACCTATGTGGTATTTATATGACTGTAGCTCTAGGCCATAATTTTGACACCACATCTGTCTGACTGAAACCCTTTTTAAGGATGTCTCTGTTGTCCCAAACATTGATTATGACAACCTTTTTGCAGTCATCCACAAACTTTGCTAACCATAGCCCTCTTGTGTTTGACTGTATTTCTGAAAAGAATACACCAGACAGGAGGGGTCCCAGGACTGAACCATGGGGGACAGCAGTTGTTACCAGCTTACAGTCCAACAGGAAGACCACAATTCTTACCTTGTAGGATCTATCTGTGCCCCAGTTGGCAATTTATCAGATGACATACATGTTTATGCACAGGTTGTTGATTTTATGGATACGACATGTGTGTGGGATGTCGGAAAAGGGCTTTTTGATGTCTATGTAGGCCGTGTGGAGCTCATTTCATTGATGTATGTCCTGGGTGACTGCCTTGAAAACTGTCTAGCAGGTTTAGGAACCATGATCTGCCCCTGACCAAACCAAAATGGGTAATGTTGGGTGTTTGTAGGCTCCCAATAGCTCTGTTTATGAGTTCCATAATGATGGACTCCATGGCCTTGCAGATCAGGCTTATTAGGCTTATAAGACAATAGTTCCCATGGTCTGTTGTGCACCAGCACTTGTGGAGTGTGCCAAATGTTGCTGTAACCCATTCAACAGTTTCATATCCTGTATAGAGGGTGAGTCTCAACAGACTGTTCAGGTGCAGGGACTGTTTGTTTTGGAGTTCACATATGACACAGCCATGGAAACCATGTCATCTCATAGATGCCGTGTTTTTAGGTTTGGCTAGAGCTATTTAATCATTGTATATGTGATTTCTGGGTTTTCACAATCTCCAGGTATGGTAATGGGCCCTTTTGTCAGTGAGAGGGGGGTAAATATGTATGAACCTGTCTGACAAGATGTTGGCAATGTCAGTCATGTGGCTGTTAGGTATGTGACCCCCCCAACTGGTATGTGTGACTGACTTAAGTTGTGTCTGTGCCAGTGAAATGCTGTCATGGCTTAGTGGTTCAGTACTGTGACTATAGTGCACAGTACCCTGAGTTCGAGCCCTGTCACTGCTTTTTATTTTCCTGCTGGGCAGACCTGACTGGTTAAGGAACAGTAAAGCAGGTGTGAGTGTGTTTACCAAACTTTGCTCGGCTTTGCCCAACATTGCCCAACTTTACCCGACGTTGCCCAACGTTGCGCTGGCTAGCGTGGTGTGCAGCTCTGCGCAATTGTATTTAAATATGCTCAGTACTGGTAAAATGTGCTTAGCAGTGCTTTATATTGCTTAGAATAGGGCACTCATGCCTTAGGTGGTGCTGTAGGGCTGCATATGTCGGATGCACATAGTACACTCCCTATACATGTTTGAAAACAGGTAGTGCCAAGTTAGGCATCCCTTTTACTGTATGTGCAAGTCAGAGAGAGGTGTCATTTCCAGGGTTCCTACTGAGTCAGTGTATGTGCTATGCTTTGCCTCTTTGCCAAGGCCAGGGCATACTGGGCATGCCTCCTTCTGCCTACTGGGGCAGGCTCAGGTTGTTCCTCCTCCGAGTCACGCTGTGCCTGTGCAGGCCTTGGTAATGGTGGGGGGCTGTTTGGCCCTGCCCCATGCTGTTCCTGCTGCAGCTGTTTCCACAGGATCATATTGTGTAGCATGGCCCATACCATAAAAATTTGGGTACAAGTAGTTGGTGAGTACTGCAAGGCTCCACCAGATGTGTCCAGGCACCGGAACTGTGACTTGAGCATCCCAAACACATGCTCAGTTATGTTTCCTGTTTGTGCGTGTGCCTCATTATGGAGTCCTTGTTCAGGTGTGTGTGCATTTCTGATGGGTGTCATCAGCCACAGCTCCAGTGCGTATCCAGCATCCCCCACTAGGTGACCATCAGGGATGTCCCCATTGGCAAATCTCTGGTACAGCTGCAGCAGATGCCAGATGTGGGAATTGTGATAGCTTCCAGGGCAGCCAGGACACACATTCATTATTATGCCCTGGGCATCGCACACGACCTGGCAGTTGATGGAGGGGAAGCCCTTGCGGTTGATGTAGACCCCACCCCGCTCACCGGGTGGTGCTTTGATGCATATGTGCGTGCAGTGTATTGCACCCACTACCTCAGGATATTCTGCTATTTGGTGGAAAAGACGCATATTGCTGGCCAATGCCTCACGGGAATTGGGGAAATATACGTGGTCACTGACATGTGATGACATGGCATCCAGGAACTGGTGGAGTACCCTGGATGCTGATGCCTGTGAAATCCCCATCATATCACCAGTTGGTCTCTGGAAGGTACCTGTAGCTAGTATTCTTATGCCAACACATACCTTGGTATCCACTGGGATGGGTTCCCCTCTGTTGGTTCGGTGTGTGAGGCGTGGCCGGCACAGCTCAACAATTTGCTGCAGGAGGTCTCTGTCCACCCTATAGTGCTCCACTATCTCCAGCTCATGTAGCCCCTGGTAGGTTACCCTGGGTCTGTACACTCTTCTCCGTCTCCTCACTGTGGGTTGTTCAACAGCAATCACAACATCACCACCCTCAGCACCTTGCACATGTTGGTTTATGATAGCAAGAGCAGCCCCTAACATTCTGTCTGACTTAAGCTTTTTAAGCTTTCCCTCTTTGTATACTACAGTGTTGCAGAGTTCATGGGAAAAAACAGGGGGGAATGCTGTTTGCAGAGTTTAAAGTGCTGGGATGGGCTGGGATAGTCTGCTGCCTGTGTAATTGGCTGATTCTGATATATTTCACCTGGCAGCTCTGCTAGTTCTCCTTGGTTAACTTCCTACTACTTCTTTTCCTTCCTTTTCCCTTTCTGTTTCCTGGGGCATGCCGTGCAAACACGCACATGCGCACACAAGCGCACACGCTGTGTGCATGTTTGCAAGAAATTTCTGAACTTTTAACAGTGTGCACCTTTGGTTTCAGGTTTTCAAATAGGACAACTGTAGACACACCTCTTGCAATCCTGAGCAACTTAGGGCAAACACAAGCCACTGTGCTCCAATTAGCTTACAGCCTTTCTGACATACCCCCTCACGATGGCACCTATATTCTACTCTACTACTCACCTACTCCTACACTTACACTCTTGGGACATGGCTCACATGCTGGGGAAAATTGGGATTTACTATCCTTATCCTCATTTGCATAGGATTGCCTACTAATGCATGGTCACATCTCTCACACTGAGCTTCCCCCCCCTTAGCAACCACTACTCAGTGGCCATGTTGTCTTCAGCCTGCCATTCACCCACATGGCAGGGTAAGCTTTTTAGTGAAAATGCCTATTTTTGGCTATTTTTAAATTATTTTCTTGTTTTTTAAAGCGCCACATGTTTGTGCGGTGCTGCACTATGCTTAAACATCAGAGATTGGGGAAAAAAAGTTAGATTTTTAATCATTTTAAACATTTATAAATGCAAATGTCCTTATATCTGGCCATTGGCATGCTTCCTCAACTGTATGCATCCTTTATTTGGAGCTGTCATAGCTCCGTTTAGCTATATGCAGAACAGTACTCCATTACCAATGGAGTACATTTCTGCAGATAACACTAATCTTCCACGGACAGGTTAGTGTTTCCTGTTTTGCAAATTTACCTCATTTGCACAGCTTACAGCAGCAAATGAGGTAATTTGCATACCATGACGCTGTCCGTGCAAGAGTAGCTTTAGCAGCTCTCATGCACACCCCTGCCGGCTGTACCTGGATCGCACAGCAGACATATTGCCGCCGTGAGCTCCTACACTCTTCTTGCACTGCGTGCAAGCTTTCGTAAATCTGGCCCTAAGTTTAATTCTAAAGAAGGAAGCACAAGTTGTATATTAGTACATAGTTCAAGATAAAGGGTTAGAAGAAAGGAAAGGAAAAGAAACATATAAGGAGGCAGATGCTAAGCAGAAAGGGAAACAGATGAATGGGAAACACTGAAGGATAGATATGGATCAAGAATTAGGACAGGGGGTAACAAGATGAATAAAGTGGAAATGGGATGAAGGAAACTCTATAAATAGTGTGCGATACAAAATCAAGGTTAAAACTATGGAACATAAATGGGATGAGAAACAGAATTAAAAGAGTTAGGATTCTGGGTTATATGAAGAGAGAGGGGCCACAATTTACAGCCACACAAGAAACTCACCTAAAGCTGGATAAACACAAATATCTGAACAAAGGGGGGTTTCAGATTATGATAGGTTCTACGAGGAAAGAGAAGAGAGGAAACAAAGGGAGACAGTTATACTCGTAAAAAAGGTACTCACTTTAGGCTGGAGGGTGCAATAGAAAACAAGAAAGGGATGTTTGCAGGGATGGAATGTTGACTAAGGGAAATGCAATTAACAATAGCACTATTGTAGCTGTCCCCCAAATCAAGTATTAAGGTAATAAGGGGAATATTAGGCACAGTAGTGACATTCCAGGAGGGGCTGTGCTTAGTGGTAGGGAGCTGAAATGAAGCAAGAGAGTAGTCAGTGGGCTGAGAAACAGAAGAATTAAAGGAAGGCAAGTTCCTTAGATCATATAGGAACATGGTGAGATGGCTTGACATTTGGAAGACAGGGTGAAGAGGAGGTTTTATTGCAGGGTACACTCACTATTCACATGAATATGAAAGGTGAGCAAAGATAGAGCATATAAGGATACAGGAAATTTGGAAACTATCAAAAGTATTTAGTGCAAACCTTTGACACTGTCAGATCATCCATTATTAGTAGCTGATTTGCTGTTATGACAGGTGGAGAAGATGGACAGACATTGGAGGCTCCAAAGATACTTATCAGAAATGAGGAGTAACTAGGAAAAATAATTACAGAAGTATTCAGAGAAGCGCAGGAAATGAATGGAGAAAGCTGGGAAAAAAGTAAGAAGGAAATTTGTAGGAGGATACAGGAAAGATTAAAACGAAACAAAAAAAGTGCAAAGATAATAAGTAGGAGAGCTATGATAGAAGAGCTGACAAACATAGAACAGACTCAGGTAAGTAAGAGAGCTAAGATAGAAGAGCTGACAGACATAGAACAGACTCAGGTAAGTAGGAGAGCTACGATAGAAGAGCTGACAGACATAGAACAGACACAGGTAAGTAGGAGAGCTAAGATAGAAGAGCTGACAGACATAGAACAGACTCAGGTAAGTAGGAGAGCTACGATAGAAGAGCTGACAGACATAGAACTGACTCAGGTAAGTAGGAGAGCTATGACAGAAGAGCTGACAGACATAGAACAGACTCAGGTAAGTAGGAGAGCTATAATAGAAGAGCTGACAGACATAGAACAGACTCAGGTAAGTAGGACAGCTACAATAGAAGAGCTGACAGACATAGAACAGACTCAGGTAAGTAGGAGAGCTATGACAGAAGAGCTGACAGACAGAACAGACTCAGGTAGGTAGGAGAGCTAGGATAGAAGAGCTGACAGACAGAACAGACTCATGTAAGTAGGAGAGCTATGATAGAAGAGCTGACAGACATAGAACAGACTCAGGTAAGTAGGAGAGCTATGATAGAAGAGCTGACAGACATAGAACAGGCTCAGGTAAGTAGGAGAGCTAAGATAGAAGAGCTGACAGACATAGAACAGACTCTGGTAAGTAGGAGAGCTATGATAGAATAGCTGATAGACATAAAACAGACTCAGGTAAGTAGGAGAGCTATGATAGAAGAGCTGACAGACATAGAACAGAGTCAGGTAAGTAGGAGAGCTATGATAGAAGAGCTGACAGACATAGAACAGACTCAGGTAAGTAAAAGAGCTATGATAGAAGAGCTGACAGACATAAAACAGACTCAGGTAAGTAGGAGAGCTATGATAGAAGAGCTGACAGACACAGAACAGACTCAGGTAAGTAGGAGAGCTATGATAGAAGAGCTGACAGACATAGAACAGACTCAGGTAGGTAGGAGAGCTATGATAGAAGAGCTGACAGACATAGAACAGACTCAGGTAGGTAGGAGAGCTATGATAGAAGAGCTGACAGACATAGAACAGACTCAGGTAAGTAAGAGAGCTATGATAGAAGAGCTGACATACATAGAACTGACTCAGGTATGTAGGAGAGCTATGATAGAAGAGCTGACAGACATAGAACAGACTCAGGTAAGTAGGAGAGCTATGATAGAAGAGCTGACAGACATAGAACAGACTCAGGTAAGTAGGAGAGCTATGATAGAAGAGCTGACAGACATAGAGCAGACTCAGGTAAGTAGGAGAGCTAAGATAGAAGAGCTGACAGACATAGAACAGACTCAGGTAAGTAGGAGAGCTATGATAGAAGAGCTGACAGACATAGAACAGACTCAGGAACAGCTGACCTTAGTACAGAGAGAACAGAGACTAGAATGATGTTGCAGGGATGAGAAAATTATAAAAGATGAAAAGACGTGGAAGAAAAAAGAACAAGAAAGAGAGAAAATAAATGTAAGTAATTCTAACTCTGTTAATGCTTTGTTAGTAAGACTGAGACAGCACGAGGTGGACAGAAATATACCGGATAAAAGAGGAGACAAAGAGCAAAAAGGGAAGACAGCAAGCAAAGAGAAAGTTCATTTAGACAAAATACTACTAGTTTTTCAGCTTATTATGAGGATCTTTATGCACAGGACTAGGATAGACAAAAAGTCATTGATGGGAGCCCACTGAACACTGAAGGTGTTATAAGAGATCTGGGGACACAGGTTGACAGCAACCACTCTTTCGACTATCACATTGCCACTGTGGTCAGAAAGTCCTTCTATGTGGCACATCTCATTACCAAGGGTTTTGCATCCAGGAAGAAAGAGGTCATCATCTCTCCCTACTCTTCTCTCATTAGGCCAATCATCGAGTATAATGCCCCATTTGGCGTGTACCTCACTAGACACATGCAACAGCTGGAAAGGCCACAAAAGTACCTCATGAAGAGGATCCTAGGCCTTAAACACATGTCCTACATGGGCAGACTAAAAAAACTCCAGCTATTGTCTGTCTCATACTGTGTACTAAGAGGCGATCTCTGCTTTTCTTACAAAGCCATGTCTGACCCACCTCTGTTAGAAATGCTACATCTAAAGAAATCCCAATCCCTCCACACCACATGCTCCAGAGATCTCAACCTCATTACCACAATCAACAGAACATGCTGGAGGGACAAGTTCATAACCCAGGGACTGCCCATGCTCTGGAATAGACTTCCCATAAATGTCAAGCAGAGCACCTCACTGGCCCACTTCAAAAGAAATATTGACGAGTGGATGGGAAATAGAAAGTTCACCCCGCGGATCACTCCAGTGGCTCTACTTGATAGAGGCACTGGGAACTAACATTGGGTGGCACAATGCCAGGGCACTTCTATGGGCTAGGCTTGTAAAGGCTCCAGGGCGATTAGCCTAGTACACACCTATGAACCTATTAACAGTAAAGGATTAGAGGAAGCTGGTAGCTCAACTACAGCAGGAGGAAAAGGAGAACATATGGAAGAAGTTGACAAAGGGGAAAACACCAGGTAGTGATGGATTCCCAATAGAATTCTGGGAGATTAACAAAAAAGATACTGATATGGACTGAATTATTTAATATTATTTTGACAGGGAGAGAGGCTTCCACATCTTCAAAAGAAGGGAAAGTTGCTGTAATACATAAAAAAGAGAAGGACCCACTATCACCCTCTTCCTAGAGAGTCACTTCAGTTTTGAACCATGATTATAAATGTTTTACGTCTATCATGATGGACAGGTTACTAAGAATTCTCCCACAGATCATAAATACTGATAAGATGGGGTATGTGGCAGAATGGAGGACAACAGATAATATTTTAAAGACTCTACTATTAATGCAAGAACTCTTAAGATACTGAAAAGAAAACAAAAGTTATGTACTTACCATAATGATAGATATTTGTTGCCCCTTTCTATTCTTTCTCAACTCACGGGTCTGAGATCTGAACTTGGATCCAACTTCAGATGTTTTTTTCAGACTTTGGATCCATAGATCAGTCTCCTCCCCTTACCCACAATCTTCTTCTGTCCCCAGCATTACCTCAGATTGAGTGTTCTCATAAATCCTGCAAGAATCATTACATAAATTAAACATAGGTATTATGAAAAGACTGACAGAGCAAAATAAAATCTGCACTGGAACTGCAAAAATATGTAATTCTATTCCAATGGCAACCCATACAGTTTTATCAGAAGCCAAAGGAAGAAAAGCTTTCCATGACATGAAAAGGGGAAGGAGGTAGGGAAGTTGAGAACAAAATTGTTGTATCTGATGTGTTTTCCATCCATTCCGATGGGACAGAGTCCCCTACTGCTTAGTTCCATGGATGTTCTAGAAGATGGCAGAAATGAAAGCCATGGATGTTCTGGAGGATGGCAGAACTGAAAGCTGCCTATCTCTGGAAAACCGATACAACTTGTAATGGGGAATGAAAGTATGAACATTAGACCAGATAACAACAGCACAAATGTCATCAATAGAGGACCTAGAAAAGAAGTGGAAACAGCTCTTGTTGAGCATGCTTTTGGTGGTTTAGTTAAGGCCAAACTGTTTTGCTTATATACATGGGAGATAAAGCCAGTCAAGCATGCATCTAAAGTACCTTTTGGAACAGCTTGACCCATCTTGGCTACAAATCATGAAATATTTGATCTGACTTTCTAAAAGGTTTTGTAAAATGAAGGTAGAAATAATAATTGTCATGCATATTCAATAAATGGAGAGTATTCTTCTGTATTTGAAAAAATTGTGAAGAAGACCAGTAGATTAATACTTTGGTTGAGTGAAATCTGTAAAGCTATTTTAGGCAAAAAAGAGGGCTTAGTATGCAAAGAAATCCTGTCCTTGTGGAAGATAATATATAGAGGTTTGCAAGGCAGGGTTTGGAGCTCTGACAGCCTTCTAGCTGAAGTAATTGCTACCAAGAAAAGGGTTTTCCAAATTAAAAATTTTAAGTCCACTTTGGCAGCAGGTCCAAAAGAAGCTTTGGTCAAGGCTTGTGGCAAGACAGTCATGTCCCAGGCTGATGTAGGACCCTTGTGTGTGTGTTGGGGGTCTAACAAAGTAGCTTTCAGGAGACCTTTGACAATTGAAGTGAAGCTGAGGAAGTGTGATCCTCTTCAATATAGAAGTTTGAGATCACTGCCACCTGATCCTTGACAGTTGAATAAATAGCACTATTATGGAAAATTGAGGCAAGAATACTAATACTAATGATTTAGGAAATGAAAAAGGTTCTAATTTTCTCTTTGAAGCCCATATGGAAATATTTTCCATTTACTTTGCAGACTTTCCTAGTGAAATATGGATTATTTGGGATGAAAGCCTGGATAAACTAGCCATCAGTGGAGGTGGAGAAATCATGCAGTTAGTTTTAGGGCTGTGATGTCTGGCTGAGGCACTGCAGATGAGGACATATGGATTTAGATTCAGCAGCCAAGGGGGATGTACTAGATGATGCTAAAGGAAGGGAAACCACACCTTTTGAGGCTAAAAAGGGCATTGAGGATGACCATGATCTTCTGTTGTAATGCTTTCTGCAAGAACTTTGGAATCAGGGGAGTTGGTGGGGAAGCCATATAGGAAACCAGAGGACTAACTTGTGGATCACAGCATCTCTCAGGTACTCCACCTCCAGGGAGGTTCAGAGCAAAGAACCTGCTTCATTTGGAGTTGATGGGAGAAGGAAAAAGATCACAGCATGGCTAGTCCAGCAATAAAAGATTTGTGTTGCCACTGTTAGATGCAGAAGTCACTTGTGTGGTTGCAGAATAGATCTGCTCAACTTGTCCACTAGAATGTTGGCCTTCCTGGTATGTGCATTACTATCAGATAGCAGTTGGAAAAATGTCACCTGCTGCTGCACTTTCACTGCTTCTCGATACAGGGGGTAGGAGTGTGTCCCCCTTTTTTGTTGATGTACCAGACTACTGGCATGTTGCTGGTCTGGATAGAAATCACCACAGAGGTAGGACATCCCAAAAGGCCTCTAAATCCAGGAGGACTGACCTCATCTTTAAGAAATTGATTTGAAGTTTGGGCACTAATGCGGTCCATGTGCTTTGGACTATCTTTCCCAGGTAATGCCCTCATACCCTAGCTGGGAAGCATCCGTGATCACTGTGGCTGTGGAAGAGGGAGGGGAAAAGGGACAGCCATGGAACACCTCTAGTGACTGAGCCCACCAAGATACATGATTTCTGCAGATCCTTGATAAGCAAATTGGAAAAGTCAAGGGCTGGGATCTAATGGACCATTGAACCACTAGTGTCCACTGTAACAGTCTCATATAATACCTTACTAAGGGGACAAAAGTACTGGAGGCTGCTATCGATCCCAGAAGCTGAAGGACTAATCTGACATGTGCAGTCTGACAGGAAAGAAGTTGTTGAGCCTGATTTCTTAGAATGAGTAACCTATTCTCCAGTCACTTTGCAATTTGAGTGGTCATGTACAAATGGAACTCCAGAACCTGTACCTGGGAGAACTGAGATTTGTCCTGGTTCACTGTAATTACCAGGCTGGAGCATAGCTGAAGCAAATAGTATCTAGCCTGGGCTAACAGTGACCAGGTAGAAGCAGTAAGGAGCCAATCATATAAATAGGGGAACACCAGGTACCCTTGCAGTCAAAGATGAGCTGCAACCACTGCCATGCATTTGGTGAACACCAAAGTGGCTGTTGTGACACCAAGTGGCATGTCTCTGAACTGAAAATGACTGGCTCCCAGATGGAAGTGAAGGAACCTCCTGCAGTGTCTGTTCATTCTGATGTGATAGTATACATCTTGAAGTTCTATTAAGCACAGACAGTCATCTTTCCTCAGAAAGGTAAGGAGAGACTGTACTGTGACCATTCAGAACTTTGTGTGCCTGACATATCGGTTCAAGTGACTGAGGTCCAGAATTGGTCTCAGGTCCCCATTCTTTTTTTGGCACTAAAAAAAATTTGGAATAAGTACCAAACTCTAGCTGGTGTTGTGGTACCTCTTGGATAACTTGCCTGTCTAGCAGCTTTTTTATTTCTAATCTTGCTGCTTTTCTTTGAGAGGATAGTACACTGGGAAGTTTCATTCACAGAGAGGGTGGACAGAGCAAACGGATGAAGGAGTCTCTGGAAATTATTGTTTGCACTCATACATGACTGTCTCCAGAGTGCAGCATGTGGGCAAATATTCAGGAGCACTGAAAGGGCCTCTCAGAGAAAGAACCCCTGAAGCCTTGATTATGGTATCCTCTCTGCCGCAAGTATGATGTCTAACATTAGAATACCTGCCTCTGCTGCAGGGGAATCGTAGTCCAAAGGAATCCTGAAAAAATTCTTGGGACTTTCTAAACCACAGTTTCTTAGCCCCTTTTGGTTTCTAGAAAATGTCCTCAGGGAGGGGGGGGGTAGAAAAATGCATGCCTAAGGCACAAAGAATTTGCCTATCCTGTTCACATCTGGAGAGTGTGTCTTTGACCTTAGGGCCATAGAAGCTCAAGCCATCAATCCTGGTACTGATAAAAGACATCTTTAAAGGCTCCACAAAGTCACACAAACACATCTGGGCATGCCTCATTACTGTAATTCCTGCTCCTGCAGCTCTCAAAACACCTTCTGTTGCACTGGATACATGACACATGGAGACATTCAACAGGAACTGAAGTGTGTCAAGCTGTGAATCCACTATTTTCCTTTCTCCCCAGATATGGACCCAGTAACAGACTTGGAAAACTCCTTGATCAAGTCCCTTTGAAACCTAGCCATGTGTGCCAAGTAGTTCAGTGACCTTAATGCAAAAGTAGGTGAAGCATAAACACAGTTCCCAAATGTGTACAAGTAGATGAAGCATAAACACAGTTCCCAAATGTGTACAAAGACTGGACTCTCTGTTGGGGGGAGGATGGACAGAAGAGCTTTCTTATGAGACTTCCTTCATAGTGCCTGGCACCACAACCATGGCATCTATTGCTGGGCCTAGGGTCCAGTGAGAGAGATCATTAGGTGCAACTAGATATTTGTCTGGTTTTCTGGGGATTGGTTCTGTGATGTCTGGCTCCGTTCATGCATGGTGAAAGACTAAATCCACCATCTCGTCAGCCAGGGGAACCATCCATGGATTAGCTGAGCTAGAATGAAAAACCTCAAGGAACACGGGTTCCTCCTGAGAAGGGGCTTTAGAAGACCAACCTCCTTGCTGTCTTTGATGCTTGAAGATCTACCTAACTGAGACATCCTCAATTTTTGATCTGGGGGGAACCCTCCATCAAAATCTGTGTCATCTGTCAAGGACTCCTGAGGGAGTCAATGTGTCTCCTTTTACACTTATGCTTCTGAGGAGTCTCTACAGAGTGGAAGGTCTGGAGAGGACTCAGAAGTCTGAGAGGATTCCTGAATGAGAATTGTATTAAGGCTAGAATGAACTAGCTGTCCCGATTGGACAGACTTTGCAGGATCAGGACCCAGGGCTGTCATTTGAAGAGTGGGTAGGGCCAAGAGAGCCCTCTCCACTACCTGTAAGGCAGAAGTTGAGGGGGGAACCAATGATCACTCCTGTAGGAGTCAAAGCTGTCACACTACTATGACCAAGAGCGTGACCCTGACTCTGCTCTAATATCGATGCCAGAGCCGAGCTATCTAACGTCAAGTCTCTGAGGAGAAAGGATGGGTCTTAGAGCTTTGGAGCAGAACTCTTACCTCCAGACTTGACACTGAAGCCTTGGCTCCAAGATCCTTCCAGCTCCAAAGAAATGGGAGATGTTTGGGTCACAGATGATACTGGAGTTGAAGATGACCACAATTTCATATCTGACATGCACAGTTCAAAAGAACTTGACTCCAACATCCCCAAACCTAGAGGTCAAATCAGGGTAGGAGTAGCCATATGTCAGGAAGATGGTCCAAAGTTAACAGGTCCAGTAGAAGACAGAGCCTGAAGAACTTTCAAATGAATTTAGGTCCTGAGGAACTTCATCATTATATTCTTATCAGCTTTTGTTAGGTTTCTGGAAGACTGGATGGACCTCAATGATGAAGATGTGATGGTGGCCTCAAAGATCTCTGTAAGCATCTCTGTTGTAGAAAGGGTGATCGCAGCCTAGGAGAAACTGGATCTGGGGAACACCTCAGCTCCAGTATGGGGGTAGTCTTGGGCCATATTGGAATTGGATCCAAGAGATTAGTAGGATCAAAAGACTTGGAAATTGAAGATAAAACAGACAATGGAGAGAGATCAGGAGATAGCTTCCTCATCTCCTTGTCCTTTTTTAGGCCTGTTCCTCTTCTGTTTATCCAAGGACTACTCCCTTGATGGGAAAGCTCTACATGCAGATTATGAGGAGTCAGAATAGATGAGGCTGTTGAGCACAAGCTTGTTCCACTGATGAATCATGGTCCAATGAGAAACTCCCATGAAAATAGAGCAATCCTCCTCTAAATGATCTGACCCCAAACAATATACACACTTTAAATGGGAATTAGAACTTTGCATCTTGTGACTACAAGCCACACATTTCTTAAAAGATGTTTGCTTGTCTGAAATAGTCCATGTAAGGAGAAAAGGGGAAGCACAGAGAAACACTACTAGAAATGGTACACATGATTACACCAAGAAAGAAGAGACTGATGTAATTTTTTTTTTTGTTTATAGATAAAGATGGGAAAGAAAAGGAATTTAGTTGAAAAATAGACTAATATACCAGGGAAATGTATCTAAAGATTTAAATAACAAAAAATATAAACTACTTAGCTGCATAGAAGCTTGAGTCAATAAGTCATGTCTGAATTCTATGACTGGCAAATGAGATCAGGGGCAATTCTGGGGAAAGGAGTGGATTATAGGTAAGGGGAGGAGATTGAGCTATGGATCTTAAGTTTAAAAAAACATCCAAAGTCAGATCCATGTTTGAATCTGAGATTCATTGGTGGAGGAATGGATAGAAAAGACAACATCAGATCTTGTGATATTGAAATTGGATGCTGAAAAGACATTCAGTAGAGTTAGTTGGATATCTGTTTAATCTTTTACAGTGGTGTTACTTCCCAACAGACTGTGTTCATCTGCTGGAAAAGCTACATATGGGTGCTACGGCTAGATTAAAGATACCAGTAAGACAGTTCAGAGAAATAAAAGTGTAGACAGGTATGAGTCAAGGGTGTCCCCTCTCTCCCTTACTATTTGCAGTCTACTTGGAACATCTGGTGACCATTATAAGGGCCTCAGCTGTAAGAGGGCATGAATGGGCAGGGAAACAGAAGAAGATAATGCTATGCACAGGTGAGATTCTTCTTACACTGATAGAGCACAATGACAATCTTTGGGTAGTTTACAGCATAATAAGGGAATTTGGAGAAGCTTCAGGATATACAGTAAATGAGTGGGAAATGAAAGCCTTAGCATTAAGTATGGATGTAAGCAGAACAGAATATGTGGAATGGAAGAATAAAACATCTGGGATTATAGCTATGTAAAACAGTTAAGATGAGATCACAAACTAGGAGCTATATAACAGGTAAAAAGCAGAAATAAAGAATAGAAGGGAACTGAACTAGATCGGAGGATCCCCAGCTGCTATACCTGGGACAGGCCTTCTGGATGCTCCCACAGGCAGCATACTTAAAAATGATGAAACAAATAATGAGGGCATGTCTGTGGGATGGGAAAAACATGGGATGGCATACAAAGTTGTGATGAAAGGTTTTGAGACTACAGAACTAGGCATACCATACTTGGGGCTATACCAACAAAGCTGCCATCAGCCGATAGATATACAACATGTTGAAGACTGGAAGGAGATGATTCAGCAAAAGAATAAGGAGCTAAGCAGCGAGGAGATAATAGATGTGTTAGAAACATCAGATAGGTATTTGAAATGGCCTTTTTTTAATGAACTACAGAAGTTATTCATGAGCATTTGTCAGTCAAGAGTTAAGAGGACAGTAGGACTTATTACCAATAGGAAACCTCCGCAAAACAACAGGATTAGTGGGATGTCATCACTCTGGAGATAGAAAAAAAAAGAGGTTGTGGTCAAATAATGGCACTAGATTAAAGTGGAAGATAGAATAAAGGCTTGAGGTGAGATCAGCTAGGATTTTTTGTTAGCAGCAGAACTAAAATGTGCATATCAGGGATAACAGGTAAGTGGAACAGGATACAGTGGATAGTAAGGGGAGATCCTGCACAGCCAGATATTCTGAAACATGATGGGCAGACGGGTGGAAGAAGGATTGATCAGAAGAGCACTGTATAACATTTTTAGAATTCTGTGGGGCAAACTAAAAATAATCTGGCCATGATTAGGAAACAGTGGGAGAAAGAACTGCAGAGCCAACTATTACAACTAGAGTGAGGGACAACACTGCAGCTGCCAAGACATGCCACAAAAGTAAGACACTTTATAATATTTGGATGGAAATGGCTGTAGAGGTATTTTATACACCATTCTGGTTGACAAAGATGTTTCCAGGAACATCAGCCAAATATTGGAAATGTGATACTGGAGAAACAGAGGTAGCAGGCTACATGTATTCTGGAATACTCCAGGCCTTGTACATTTCAAGGAACAAATGCAGGGTTTAATGGATGAGATTTTGTCTGGCCTAATCAAAGCTGATAAAGTACTTTTTTTATTGGGTTATAATCAACATGTTACAGTGGCCAGGACAAACTTCATCATATCAGCCTGACGGGAGAATTCCAAGCTTGAGAGTTGTAGAAGCATGCAGTTTTTTCACCAAACTCACCAAAAGCATTCCCATCTTTGTCAGTAGGAGAGAAATTAGTATTAACAAAATGCTTAGCAGCAGCT